>NC_068358.1:12443317-12465817 GCF_020536995.1 Dreissena polymorpha
AAAACTAGAGATACATTAGCCACAAGGAAATCTTGGCAATGTAACGATAACTAACACAACACTAATGCATAATGATATTAAATTTTATCGATTTACCTTTGAATAAATCGAGCGTAAAACTTTCTTTCTATCAATTCCCTCAATTTTCCGGAACATAAAAGGGCGCGAATAAGCAATTCGGAATCAATCGTAACACTTCCTCCATATCCGGAGTCTCCGTAAACAGCGCAAAAAAAGCTGATTGGGTCCAGAGTGATACGGTATATCATGGCTGTATTCGTTGCAACGGAAGTCGAGTACCGGTAGTTGCGATGGAAACAGCAGATCTATGCGAGTTTTCTCCCTTGGCGAATTGCTACATTTCATAATATTGGCCGGAAATATCGGACGGTCAGTAAAGTCTGAAAATTTGTGGGTTGCAATATTTTTACAAACCTAGGAGGTGCTCTTGTCCAAATTCAACTTTTCTACGCATGGTTTATGGGGTGCAACCCACAAGTCGACTTTCTCCCCACACGTTAAGTCTGTACCTACCATACAACGCGTAAATACTCTCTCATGAGAGCGGACAGACGGACAGTGCGATCACTAGATGCCCAACTTCGGGGGCATAAAAAAACAGTATGGTACATCATCAATAATTCTTTTACCTTGTACTCATTTTAGCATTCTTATTTTACGATGAATTAAAACGTTGAAAACTCAGAGACAACTTGAATTTACAAGTATTGTTGTCAATTGTATCGTCATTCTTCTTCTAGACTCGTTTTGACTTTATTGTTGATTAGGCATCGCATCATTTGAGGATTGTTAGCACCTGCTGCAGTATACATTTAGTATGCATATGTCGAAAACATATTATTGAATATGTGTCAGTAATTAAACCAATTCAGTCAGAGGTCGATTGCTGTATGATGTCTAAAAAGTATTTGATCAGTTACACCATACTAAGATTATGAAATGTTGGTTGTATTTTTGACGGGTGCTATAGCCCTATGACTACTAATAATGCATCATCCAGGCGACGATAGTTCGATCTTGACATAATTTTCTCTATTCACAAGCGTTTAAAAGCTTCTCCGCTGATTTGGTTCAAATGCATTTTTTAATCAAAAAGGACCTCAAGTTTAGGATTATGTCATAAAAATATACAATTAAATTATAAATCTACATATAAAATGCAAAGAGCATTATGTTTGTATTATAATGACATAAACACAAACACAAATTGAATTCGGAGTCATCAGATTGCACAACACAAAATATAAATTTCACACATTTTCACTTATTATGTATAACACTGGCTGTGATGATTTCGACGATAAATTGATGACGAAGATTATTAATACGATGTTTTTTACGATAATGATGGTGATTATGATTAGGATAATAAGACAAAAATGCCATATAGTACAATAGATAAAAAACTAACGACATTGCTAATTAAGAATTATTTTACTGCCTCAACGGATCAGTATGACAAAAAGTTATAAAAGTCAATTTTGTTTGAGCATCGATTTGAATAATTAATTATTATGACTTCAAACAAAATGCCCACTATTTGATGAACTTGAAAATTACTGAATGTATTTTTATTAGAATATTGGTGGAAACGTTTGATATCATAATACAATCTCAATCGTGTATGTCTTGAATATGGCACACATCATTCTTTTTTGAGCTGATCAAAGCACAACACAATGGCGATCACGTGCCGAAAAACTAAGCAACATAAACATATAAGTTCAAAGCGAAGAAGCCATTACTGAAGATCATGGGCCACGGAAGCGGATGAATTCCATGAAGATAAGATCAGTTTATTTATAAATGATGGCATAACAATTTTACTGGAAGGGAATGCAAAAACAGTCAAGTTAGAAGAATAATGTTAAAAGACATCAAGACCGCTCTAAAAAAACAAATTTAAACGTTGGGACAAACAAATATCAATCACGTAAGTGAAAAATTGTGTTGAAGTGGGATAAACTGATTTCAAATGAATACTTAAATTAACATCTAGGCGGTTTGGATTGGCAATAATGTGAAATCTAGTAATTTTTGTTCATAGAGAAAACATATCATGTCTCTAGCAATCCACCTGTATTATGTTGATTTCTAACACAATTTTTATTCTAGCTGCGATTAGATTGTGAGCTTGACTATAGGTTGTTTCTTGCAGTATCATATGATGTGCCCTAATTGCCATACTTAAGATAGACTTATTGGCGTCGCACTGAAGTGCGGCGACTAGTATGTAATACGGTTTTTTTTCGCTTATGGGAGGAGAAGTTATTTTACGGATCAATGTGTATATTTTTGTTGGCAGAATATCTTGCATAGTGGTGACTTTTTATGTAAATTGGTATAAATAAGTACTGCATCTGTTTACTACAACATTTATTGCCAATAATGCAAAGCTAATTTTTTTAATTAATAACTAATCACAGCGACTGGGCAATAATAAAATATCACGGGGACTGGGCAAATACGCGAACTGGTGAAACTTTCTGGTTAAAAAAAAGATTCTTTGTTCCTCTATCGCTATAGATCGCGAAGCGCGAAACGTATTATTAATTGTGATAATGAGTCTTGATAAAGGAAGCAGCCGCTTATCAATGAGGAGCACCATCACAGCACCCCAGTCTCATTACTATCAAGTCCTCCTACAGGTTTGTTTAAGAACCACATATAGAAGGCCGCAGGCCTGACCCGTATCTTGCCAGTGGTATGGACCCTTTGGTATGGACCTTTAACCCCGCTCACTACCCAGCGTTTATACTTCCGGGTTTACATTTAAACCGACTATTAATGGCTTATTAATATCTTAGTTAGAAGGTGATTTTTCAAGCGGTTCCGTAGTGGAGTGGTTACACGCTCGCTTCACATGTGAGAGGCCCAAAGTTCGAGCCCCAGCAGAATCAAATTATTGTATTTGTGTTCTATGTTAATATTATTTTTTTTTGATGTAGACATTTTAGTTAAAATAAATATGCTGTTTTATTGTAACTATTTTTTGTTTGTATTATGCCCATGAAATATATGTGTGAGAGGTTGGGGGGGGGTCGTAAACACATTAAAACTTTTACAGTGTTTTCATATCAATGAGTACTCAACCTGTATCGTGAATGAGCAACGTAAGAATAAGTTCAGAATCATCTCCCCTTGAAATTGAGAAAAATATGAAATTACGCTTACAAGATCAAACAGACTTTTTAAAACCTACACAGTTCTGTTCAATTAATGAAAACTGCACACGGATGCAAGTAAAACGAAGCCAATGTAAATAAAATGAACTATGAAATATTTGGGGGTTACAGCATAAAATCATAGATAATGGTTATACCAGTATCTTTTTCTATTTTGTTAAAAATAATCGGCCAATATATTAATATTTACAGTAGAACAAAAATCGTTCCATGTAACTTCATTGAGTGCCTTTTACACTGAAATTCCCGACGCCCATTGATGCTTTGCATCAATACTTATCTTGTATATATTAGAATATCACGCTTGGAAACGAAACGACACAGACGTTCAATATAAGCATTTTGACATCAATTTTGACCTTAACCGAGAATTTTGCTACCTGAAACTTGTCAGGAACGCAACACCTTTAAATTTTGAACATTAGATAAGAATTGATTCAAATTATCTATCAGAAAGATAATTTTCGACATGATGTTGACCTATGCACTGTACTAGAGTAGCCTGGTTTTTGCAGCATATCGTATTTATATGATGATCAAAAATGTCAAGATGTTTTGAAATATCATTATGTACGATAAACAAATGAGATAAACACAAACACGAATTTTACCTATATCCATAAAATGAATCTAAGACTCTTCTGACCTTGACCAAAGAGTGGCGTGGTTGTTTCATTCGACTTATATGTTAATCAATTATACCGATTTGTCCAATCATTCAAAGTAGAGTTAAGGACCGGACTCAATATACGGACGAACCACCCAACAAATAATTGGTCATGCCAAACAATAATGGGTATATATAACTAATACATATCCAACACAACTGTTGAATTTTATAAAAACAACATTTAGTACTGATTAAGTTATACGATACATAAAATGTGCTGTGTGAACAGTCAAGAAGGATTACGATGCCATTATCGATAACAAAAGAAACTTGTATCAGTTCCAGGTTATTTCAGAATTATATTATCATGCATAACGTATCGGTTTTTCGCGGTATATTGACGTTTACTGTAAAACAAATGTAATCACAAACATTAACATACTTCAAAACCCCGATATTCTGAACGTAAACTATCAACTTAAACGCAGCATTGTATTATCATCAATAATCTGCTTCTAGTATTTAATTATAAAATTTACGTTTAAAATATGCGAATGTTGCTTTTATATTTTAACATACAATTGGACTGAATTATATGATGATTTAACACTTCTTTTTAGATAATAATATAGTTGTATTGTAAACAAATGTATATTTTGAAAATTAGGATCTTACATTAAAGTAAATTGATCAACCTTCTGAATGTATATTGTTCAATATTGATAGTACATTTTAACATATTAACAAGTATCATCAATTAAAACATTGTAAATCAAAGCTACTTGTTTTATAGTAAAGTCATGTCGCACGCAGTCAAAAGGAAACTGATTCTTCCAAGTTCTCAGAAAGGCCTAACAAGCTTGTCCCATGTATTAAAAAAATATAACAATCCACATGTACATACATACACATGCATAAAAAACACACCATGCTCTTCGAAAACCAACATCGTTGATAAAAAATATCAATGTTCATAGCTGCCTTATATTTCCTTTAATCTGACTCACAACATCCGTATGTCATCATTATGCCATTACAATGAACACAATTTAATTGATAGCTTATTCATTTTAAAGTGTTTTCAAACATAACAAGTTATTGCCTTATTAAATTATTCATTGTTATCAAATGTCCTGTACATATGTATTTTAATACACCAGTAAATCCACGTTAAAAATTTACAACTGACCAACGTGTGAGCAGATCACATACAATTTCAACTGTCTGGTTTTTGGATAAAACAAGGATTTTCAATGTATAATCAAGGATTCAAAGTTCGGATCATACCATGTATGTAATCATTTTATTTCGTTTATTCGCAACAAAGTTTGAATGTGCATAGGTTTTCATCTTATGTAATTATTGCAGATTGCGGATAATTTTATAAAGCAATAATCGAATTCGTATGCGTTCATACCTTCGTTACACATGAGAGCGGTACCGTGCTGCAAAGTCATCATTCATCATTTAATTCAAAATAATATACCAATAATTCTCAACATCAGGGAACGGCGTGTTGAATGTGAAAAATCATGTCCCTAACTACAACGTCAATGATTTTTTGAAAAACAAATACCAATCGCATCGTTCTTAAACATTGCATTAAATCCATATAGCACACCGATATAAAAATGCAAATTTGGATGTAATTGTAAAAAATATTTTCTCATTAGTCTAGAATCAAACCGCAAACAAGTACATATGATAATGATTTATGCGTTTAAAAATTCAACGGCCGTACTGTGATCTACGTTATTGGCTTTCAATGAAAGTTGGATTCACGTTCATATTTTGTGAAGATTTTTAACGCATTTTAATACTAATAACATTAATATTGTGATCTTAAAAAATAGTGATAGTCACTATCGCGAGTTTGATTAATTACATACAACAAACAGATAGTGCTTTTTAATATATCGTCTGCTGAAACCAGTTGTGACAATTAAAACTTTTTATAGTTCTTCATGACACATATAGTCAATTTAGTTGCAAATAATTATGACAAATTTATATTAATGGAAAATATTTCAAGAAAAAAAACATGTAAACGAAGATATATAAATATTTCTTTATTAGGGAGAGCTATACTGAAAATACCCAGTTAGTCAGTAGCTGGATGTCTGTCCTTTAATATATACTTCCAGCCCGCAGGTGGCCATGCTTTTAAACAGACTGGAAGCTTTTTTAATCTCGGCCTATATATGCTGGGTAAGTTCATGTTTACTAATCAACAAGGTTACTCCCTACCCGCTCTCAAAGGTTTGCTCTAGCAATTTTATAAAACTAACTTTTTCCCTGGTGGTTTTGTTTTTCAACTGACAAAAACCATCTTCGGTCGAGAAATCATTAGAACAATCTTCTGACCCAGTTTCTTACATATTTTACAATAATGTGCCTTCTACAGTCTTCATAATCACACATAGCGCTCACGATTTAAACTCGCATTCACCACTCCCAAATTTGGAAGAGATATTATTTAAACAAATGTTATCACAATGTTTGATGACGATTGCATTCAAATGTGACTTCTATAGTTGTAAGAATATGTCACGATACCCATATAAGGAAAACTTCCCGATCACTTACAGGCATGTTTTCAACGGATCAGACCTATTGTTAAATATGACCCAGATATCATTATCACACATTTCCAGACCCATTTACATGACGAATGTACTTTAAATGTGAATATACAGTGTAAACATGTTTTTAATTAGACGTTTTGACAGTTGTGTTTAATCAATAAGACCCAGTTTTATAATCGGCTGAGATATCAAAATGATAAATGTTCTGCCCAAGTTTCGTAAGTGTTAGACCAAAAATGTTACTTCTAAGGTGTTAACAAAGTTTCACTAAAGCCATATGAGAAAACCGTCCTGTCCCTGGCGGTCATGTCTTTAAACAAACTAGAAACGTTTTCACATTCAACAGAAATATCATTAACACAGAACTTCTGAGCAAGTTAAAATAAGATTGGACAACGAATGTGTCGATTAATCGTAATTAAGCCTTTTCTCTAATTTAACCCAATGAACAATTATTATTTTTTATCTCACGTGACTCAATTTCATACTCAGCAAAGATATCATTTGAACAAATGATCGGAGACAGTTTTATGAAGACCTGACCCTACATGTGGTCTTTAGAGTGTAAAAAAGGTTAAGATTGACGACGTACGACTCAAAACGCACGTCAAAAGGCTTTGAAAAAAAGCTCATTATGAACAAGCTATGCTCAGATAAGCTAAACACTCATGCTTTGAAAAGCTATTCGAAAGCGATTATCCCATTTTTGGTAATTTAATGTTTAGCATTGGTGCTCTCTTTTAAAATATGTGAATAAGAATACGAATTGCTATCCTGAAACAGGTCCTGCAGTTTATTTGCTTTTTATATTCTGTTAATGCGCTGCATAATAAACAGTGCAATTGATAATGCGCGATTTATATCTTTGAAAACAGTTTCCAGTACCTAGTTTTGGAAAAGGTTTTTTTTAATAATGAGCCAACAATCACAAAAGAGAAATATACAAACATCGAGCATTTGCATGAGGATGTGTTTGCTGATTATACATAAGATACATCGTTTCTGAATTAAGCAATCGTTGCATTGATTTATGACACACGTGATAAAGAAGGGCATATGTAAAACTAGATTATAACTATATACAATTGACTAATGTGTGGTTTAATTGTTAATAGAACGGTTACTTATTAGTTGCTCATATCGGTAAGTTTCATTGTAAGTCGGAATCCTATCTTGACCAGACATTTTTCAACGTTTCCCGGGTGTCTCCGATGTAGAGGGTTTCAACTGTTCTGCTTCTGCGTTTATATTGTACAATATACTATTATATTGTTTGCACTATATTAAAAATTGTAATTTAACATGAATCTTCCCATTTATTATGAATGTTACAAAAACATTTTTTACATGTGAGATCGAAGGTACAATTATAGTACAGAGTTTTAGAGAAAACACCGTTATGTCGTGTATATTGCAAACATCAGTATATCATTGTGGACGGAAGACCATTTTAAAAAATAATAAGATCCCAATTCACAGCAATTTACCATGGTATTTACGTATGTGTCAAATAAAAACTTGCCTGACAAATAAATGAAATATTGATTCTATTGCGCCAATACGTATACATACAATAGGAAATCCTCGAGTAAAATTACAAAAGCCAACTTTACAATATATAAGTAAGTTAACAATTGTAAAATTATAATAATTGTAAACGCTTTAAATCAGTCACATGCTTATCGTCTCGAAAACAAAACAAAAGAATTACTGAGCTTGTTGTTTGATCAGAACAGGCGTCTACCCGCCCCAATGGCATCCATTTTGTAATGATTAATTTACGTAAGGTCGAGATAAAACTCACACAAGCACAATGCGCAATATGTGTGACAAACATAAACATAACGTTAACAAACACAATTATGCTCCATATCAAACGGTCACGTTGTATAGCATTCTCCAGCGATTTGTGCAAGTGAAATAACAAATCCTATCCATTATTAAATCATTTTTAAACACATGCGAACCATTAAATACACAACACAGGACCAAAACACGATTATATTAACCTTGGGCAACGCTTTGTACGTTAAACACTTCAAAAGTATGTTCAATGCAATGAATACAGTCGTACATTTTATATTTGTATGCAGAAAATTGTTTACATTAGTCTATGTTTTATTTGCATCTCATCAGGGTTTTTGGTACACATTTGCAATTCTACTGACATCCCCTGCTTAATATACGCGATCATTATTGTCTCGTTTCCGTTTGCGTAATGGAAAATAGTACAGATAGACAAGCATTTTGGCTGCAACAATTCGAGCTCAATGTCAAAGTTTCAGTATTCTTTTAATATAACAGGTCGCCGTGGCGTAGTGCAGCGTTCTTTACATCTCACCAAAACAAATCCTAGTACTTACGCGAAAGCTATTCCATAAGACTTCGACTTTCGATGCAATCGGGCTTTAATAATATGCAGAATTAAATATTTGCACGACGTTTATTTAAAATACATGCACTCTATTAAAGAAGATCAAACGGATAGGCAACGTGAATTTCGAATTCCAAAACATAATACACTGTCTACATGTCAATACTTTGAAAATAGTGATAATAAGTTCTTAATACAATGCATTTTAAATGTAAAATTAATATTAGTGGTCAGTTGATAAAATAAGTTATCTTATGTATTGATATGCTTTAATTTATTATTCTTTTTGCTATCAATAATACCATAATAGTTCTTCTACGTGAGTTATGCATGTCAACACGAAAACACCTTTTTTTAAAGCAAATTATGTTGTTTATAAACTTTCTTACCTTAGCTGTATTATTTTTCAACCAATCAATTAAGTTCACCACATTTAATTATCCCAAATATTAAATCTATCTTAGAAAACAGCTGTACACAGTTTGAACGTTCGGGATTTTACATCGCCAAGGTACTTTCTAGAACGTCAACCGGTTTAAGTGCATGTGAAGTATGATAAATAGATAAAACCACTTTACCTGTGTCCGGTGTATTTTAAACTAGTTCAAGATTGTATTGAATTAGATAAGCGCATATAGCAATAATTTGAAAACATGACGCACACAATCTGATATTTATTAGCAATGACACTTGAAGGAGTTACACATAGCACTACCAAGTTTATTTCGGGATATGCTTGATCATTTTAAACCTGAATGTTGCCATTTGGACAGCTTTATTACAAGATGATAATAATATGATAATAAATGTATATAACTAATACATAAATTGTTATTAATAATGTGTTTGTAAATGATTATATAAATGAGGCTGATTGCTGGAATTTCTTCCATAACATTGAACTCTGAATCGTTTAATGTTTTCTATGCTGTATTCTTGCTTAAAAGTTACACCTAATTTTTCTAATAAAGTTAATGCAAACACATTATACTTTGTGAAAAAATCTTAATATAATAATTTTGTTTTGTGAAGAAAGTCTGTTACTTCTGCTGAGTGTACCGTCGGCTACTAAAGAAAGGCTTTATTTAAAACGATATGATTATTTTGAGGGATACATTTCTTATTCGTCAATAGAATTTATTTATTGTTGAACCTATTGTACTACTCATAGTTTACAATGAGCCGAACAAAATCAAATTAGTCTCCATCAATTTGAAAGTTTTGTTTCTGAACTCTATGACCGAGTTTACAAGTCCAATATATAGTTTGAACAGTCCATGGAATACAAATATTTTGTTTTGCCGTTGCGTGAGGCAAATTTGGAGTTTTGCAACGCACATTAGTTGTTTCTAATTTTTTTAATGTAAGAAAATGCTTCCCGTACTCGTATACAAGAGTGCTGACTGAAGTGTATTTATAATTGTCAACTAGGTATAACTTGTAATCTCGCAAGCATAATGCAATTCTTGATAATCTTAGAGGCATTGTTTTAGTAAAACCATAAATTGAATTATCATTGTGTAAAGGCAATACAATAAAGAACTGATTGCTAAAGATTTCAAAACAAAAGATATAGGAAGACAGAAGAAATATGAAACATTTCGAAGTGCAAATTAAATATGTACATGCTTCAAAATTATCATTTAAACAATTATTGCATATATCTAACATGTTTACTTGTATATCGAACACTTTCGCACAAAAATTTCATGTAAGAATTTGGGGATGTTATAATTTTAATCTTTAATTATCTCTAGGATTTTTACAATAAAGTAAACTGTAGTTGTGTGCTATACAAAAATATGTTCAATCGGCACTTCATAACGCGTTTTTAAATTAAACAGTGTTCACGTGGTGAAAACTTTAACTACTAACAAAACGTGCTAGCAATTTGCAGACGACACCATTTTGACATTTCAGATAAGATTTGGGATGCAAGAGCGCGATATTTAATAAGTGACCCGTTTTGGACCACTACTCATGATAAGTTGACAGCTGTAATCAGCGCTTACACCACGCGCGCTGGGAGTTCTCACGTGTTATCGCGAGATTAAGACGCGCTATGATTGGGCCCGGCGCCCCCGCGGTCAATGGGCTGCAGTGTATTTCGCCGCGGGGACACGTGGGAATTTAAAACTTGAATAAACAGTGAAAAGTATGCACAAACGCTTCCAAATGCTTATTGACTACATTTTATATTATAAACACCTTTGATAGCATTAGAAAAGAAAATCGGTTCGCTTAGCTATGATTACCAGGACACTTCTTTAAGTATGTTCATGTTGGTTGAACATATATACATACTGTATAAGAATAAAGTCTAATCTTGTGATTTGGTACGTTGACCGACATGTGTTCTTGTTCCAGAAGCAATCATGACAACCTACTCTCAAATCATAAGCTGGTTCCAAACATTCAAATGCGTATTTTTATAATCCCCAACTTGAAAGAAACATCCGCTAAAGTATATAATATAAAAGAACAGTTGACGGACGAACAAACGTGGTGGATTTTCTTTGCGATTCTTATTGAAATAAAACTAAAGCTAAATTATATATGATAATCATTAAACACAGTTATGGTAAGTTTCACTCGTAGTAACTTAAACAGCTTGGAGAAAAGTTATACGCCGCCATAATCGGTTTTAAAGTAGTATGCGCAATATATGACTTGTTATCATCAATTCATTCAGATTGGTATCCACCATAAACGCTTTTTAAAGTGCAAACAGGTTATCATAGCGTTTTGTCAATTAAAACTAGCCAATACATCTGCGGTTGATGAGCCACAAAAAAGGTCCTGATTATTAATGAACGAACATCCAGTATATATGTACTTTATATTGTGTGTATATGCTCTTTTATAACGTGCAATTATCATTGAATCTGATTTCTGCGTATTATTGTTTAAACCTGCGATGACTGAAAAATAATAATGTTTTAGAGTAAAGCTAAAAACGGGTCTATGGAAATAAAATAAGTATAAGCTGCATTTTCCTGCTTCTCGAAAACCCTTTGCAAATGGATTCCGTGCGATCTTCAAACGGGTAACCTGGAGAATAATAAAGATTAATTGATTAAACTACATGTATACTCATGCTCAAATGTATGTAATCCCATAAAACCATATAATAGACATGCATATTCAAGTTGTTTTTTCAAACGGGAACAAATCATTTTCCCAACGAAGGCCCGACCCTTGGTTGCCTATAACACAGCATTTTGAGTTCAGCACTATTCAGGACACAGAAACAATAAAACACCACTACTGTATAGACATCAAAGCCGCGATATAGGTAGGAAAAAAATGAGCGCGACACTGTGGTCGATAGATTGTTCAATTATGAATGTTAGAAGCATGTGCTCGAAAAGCAAGCCACATGGAATCACTGATGACAATGAAAATGTGGTAAAATCGTCAGTCGATGTTTAATGAAGGCAATATTTATTTTACGTGCCCCAAAGGATATACAAACAGAATCATGACATAAATCGGGTAAAATACGCATTTACTGGTGTTATCAAATTCGGCAGGCTTTTGAACATTGAAGTGTTGTTATAATGACGCTTTGTCCTTAAAACATGATAACTTATCTGCTTGCACCTTGCTTAAACAAATCCGAGCCTGTTGAAACACTTGGTTCGCGACACAAATAGCTCATTCTGATTGTTCGCGCCGAAAACGCTTGCTGCTTTCGGAAAACGACAATTTTATCAACTTCTTTAGTGGTTTCATCAAACGCTGAAACAATCGGTATTAGTACTTGAGATAATTATTTGAGACATCTAGTGGCAAAACACTTCAGACAGACGACAACAATGTCTTTTTGAAGATTTTCTTCAAGAAATCGTAGATATCGTTAATCGATTAAGGCATTGTCGCTAATCCTGGTAGCGCTCGATTAACGCAAACATCCGCCATTTTTATCGGAGTTGACGTTGATATAAACAATGCGTTATACAATTAAACAAGCATTAACTGGTTCAAGTGCCCAATATGAATGGGGTACATTTAAAAGTATCTCTCTGTCAAGTCAATGTTTGTTTTCGATTCGATTACGTTTGTCACTATGAGCAGAGATGGGGCAAAGGTGTCATTTCAATGATTGACTTATCGCTGTAATTTTATTGTCATCGTCAATTGGAACGCTATCTACCGGTAAATGCAATCATTTTCTCGCATTATATTTTGAAGACAAAACGATACATCGTTTCACATTTCAGCTTAGTCAACACTTACTACAATTAAATTGCTCGTTGAAAGATCTCCCTAAAACCACGGAGGGGAATTTTCGCAACGTTTTGGTATAATTGATTCAAGTTGACTTTTTATATGATATGATTACATGGACCTATCATCCAACTATATTTGAGACATTCCCATGTATAACTCATTGGCATTTTATAAGAGAATATCCCTCAATATTCCCTTTATACGTTGCAAAATGAAGAAAAACATGTGATTTATTTCTCATTTTATTGCCCATAAATTTAATTCTGACAAACTTTTCAAAATACAGTTGTCGATTTTTGCAAGCACTGCGTAAATTCACGCACTACAATCTTCATAATTTTACATAGAAATTTAAGAACTATGCAAAAGCTGTCCCAAGAACTGCGTAAATTTACGAACTAATTTATAATTTAAAAAGTCATGCGGTAGTTCGAATTTTACAAATACAATATTTTTTCGAAGTATCTTTCAACATAAGCCAAACCTTGCGTAAATTTACGCACTTAAATGAACATCAAAATACCAGATAATTTTACAAACGATTCATAGTAATAAACAAAAATTTCCAAAGCTCTGCGTAAATTTACGAACTAATTTATGACAAAAGATAGCAATATTTTAGTTTGAAATTCAAATATACAACACTTTTAACTGAAATATATGATCTTTCTGCATAAGTCAAGCTCTTCGTAAATTTACGCACTTAAATCCAAATAAAACCCCTTGAAATTTCTCAAGTGGCAGTGCGTAAATTTACGAACTAATTTATGGCAAAAGATAGCAATATTATAGTTTGAAATTCAAATATACAACACGTTTAACTAAAATATATCATCTTTCTGCTTAAGTCAAACTCTTCGTTAATTTACGCACTTATATCCAAATAAAAACCCTGGAAATTTCTCAAGTGGAAGTGCGTAAATTTACGAACTAATTTATGGCAAAAGATAGCAATATTATAGGACACTTTAAACTAAAATATATGATCTTTCTGCATAAGTCAAGCTGTTCGTAAATTTACGCACTTTAATCCAAATAAAAACCCTGGAAATTTCTCAAGTGGCAGTACGTAAAGTTACGAACTAATTTATGGCAAAAGATAGCAATATTATAGTTTGAAATTCAAATATACAACACTTTTAACTAAAATATATAATCTTTCTTCACAAGTCAAGCTCTTCGTAAATTTATGTACTAAAATCCAAATAAAAACCCTGGCAATTTCTCCACTAGCAGTGCGTAATTTTACAGACATATTAATTGTAAAGAGGTCAGTTATATTGTACTTTGAATTTCAGAAATACAACAGATTTCTGACTAGCTTTCTATATAAGGCAAGCCTTGCGTCAATTTACACACTTTAATCAAATCTAAATACCAGATTTTTTAACAAACTTCTCGAAATAATAAATAAAAATTGTCCCAAGCACTGCGTAAATTTACAAACAAATTCATGGTAAAACAAACCAGTAGTTATACTTTGCATTTTACAAATACAACATTTGTTAAACTATCTTTCTACATAAGCCAAGCTCTGCGTAAATTTACGCACTTAAAATCTACATCATACTAGATATTTTTACCAACTTTTCAAACAAACAAAATTGTGCAAATCACTTTTCTAGTAAAGCCAAGCTCTGCATAAATGTACGCACTTAAATCAATATAAAACCCTGGCAATTTTACAGACTATTTGAAGTTGTAAACAAAAATTGTCTCAAGCACTGCCTAAATTTACGAACTAATTTATGGCAAAATATAGCAATATTATAGTTTGAAATTCAAATATACGACACATTTAACTAAAATATATGACCTTTCTGCGTAAGCCAAGCTCTTCGTAAATTTACGCACTGAAATCAAAATAAAAACCCTGGCAATTTCTCCACTATCAGTGCGTAATTTTACTAACTAATTTATGGCAAAAGCAGTGCGTAATTTTACGAACTTATTTATTGTAAAGAGGTTAGTAATATTGTACTTTGAATTTCAGAAATACAACAGATTTATGACTAGCTTTCTACATAAGCCAAGCTCTGCATACATTTATGCACTTAAATCAATATAAAACCCTGGCAATTTCACAGACTATTTGAGTTGTAAACAAAAGTTGGCCCTAGCACTGCATACATTTACAAGCTAATTATTTGGTAAAAAGACCAGTTATTATCCCCACGCTTTTCGGAGAAAAAGTGGGGATAATGTAGTTATCTCCGCCGTCCGTCCTGGCCACTATCTCCTCCTACACTATTAGCACTTTTAAAATTACACACTATGAGCATATGTGCGATGGTTACAGCGACGGAATTTTGATCTGACCCCTGGGTCAAAAGTTATGGGGGTTGGGGTGGGGCCGGGTCAGAGATTTTCCTGCGACTATCATTTCTAATGCTCAAAACATTAAACCTTAATTTCCCCGAAGTGAATAGCTGGCTTTACTTATTTCCAATAATTTATAATTTACTAAAGTTGAACATGCACTGTTATTTCAGCAAAACAGATTTCAGACATTTCAACACAAAAATGAATCGCATTACAAGTTTCGTTTAATTTCTATTGGCAGAAGTCAAACACGCACTGTTATGCCAGCATAACAAATTTAAGACATTTCAACTCATAGTTAAACACTCGCCTCACAAATTTCCTAATATTTCTAATACACAGACGTGAAACTAAAAAAGTTACACTAGCAGATCATAATTACAAATGAATATCGCATTACTAAATAACTATAATTTCTTATTAACAGATTCAAACTCAAAAGGTTATGCCAGCATAACAAACAAATCGCCTTATCGTATATTACAAATTTACTATTATTTCAAATGTTCTGAAGCAAGCCTCAAAATACCATGCAATGTGTGAGTAACACAATGCCCAACATATCAACTGAAAGTGAATCCTTGCTTAACAAAATTCCTTGTTTTTTTTACATTTCAGACGTCATACTCAAAAAGTTTTGCCACAGCATAAAGTGAATCGCAGTCTTTACAAATTGCCCATATTGTATAATGTACACAAATAATACTCAAACTATTATGTGGGCAGAACTTGACAGAGTAAATCATTACAAATTTGCTATCACATTAAATACACAGAATCAACACTCAGAATGTTCAAAAGTAAATTACAAAAATTTCACCAAACATTGCACATTTCTTAGCAGTCATACAAATATTCAATCATATCTATTATTTCTAATTTACAGATGCTCAGATAAAAACTAAAACCAATCAAATACAAAATGTCTAAAATTAAACTTTAAATATAATAGGACAAAAGAGATCAAGCAGGTAAAAATCGCAGATTGAAATATTAAACCACTATTTATAACAAGAGCACCGCCAAGCGGGTGCAGGCCGCTCATTTATTTTTATTTTTAAAGGTGAAGGGGCCTATCTCAATACTTCAATCAAAAATGGGGGAGGAGTCGGGGTGGAGAGGGGTGTATAGTGAGGGGATGTGGTCATTTATTACATTATCTTTAAAAACAAATCCATTTTTTTATGGAGATGGGATTATTGGGTGGGATGGCTGGACAGTCTTTCACAAATAAAACAATAAAAATAAATATTTGTGTTTTTTTAACCATGTTTCAAATAAAATATTTGTTTTTTTTTGGGGGGGGGGGTCGAGGGGGGTATAGTGTGGGGTGGGGTCATTTATTAGATGATCTTTCGAAAATAAGAAAAAAATGGAAAAAAAAACTAATTTGGGGGAGGGGGATTCCGGGGTGGGGGATGGTTTGGGTGGAGTCTATTGTGGTATGTCAGGTAAGTGTAACTGTGTTGTTTTGTCAAAGTATGAATCAGATCTGATCATAAATCAAGAAGTTATGGCAATTTTAGCCAAATTTAATACTTTCACCTTGAGAGTCAATGTCATTAAAAGGTCAAGGTCAATTCAACCTGCCAGGTACAATACCCTCATAATAGTATGAAAGTATTTGAAGTTTGAAAGCAATAGCCTTTATACTTCAGAAGTAAAGTGGATCTAAACACAAAATTTAACAAAATATTCAAAGTTACTAAGTCAAACAAGAGATGCGTTTGTCAGAAACACAATACCCCCTACTGTACCGCTTTGATTATCTTTTTTTTATATCCTTTAAAAAAATATTACTTCCCTTGTGAAAATGATCTGTACCTTCCAAATGATAAATAGAAATTATCTCCCTTTAAAGCTTGTTACTTCACTTGGATGTTTTATGTTGACCTTTGACCTTGAAGGATGACCTTGGCCTTTCACCACTCAAAATGTGCAGCTCCATGAGATACACATGCATGCCATATATCAAATTGCTATCTTCAATAATGCAAAAATTATGGGCAATGTTAAAGTTTTCGGACGGACGGACAGACAGAGGGACGTCCGGACTGACGGACAGTTCAACTGCTATATGCCACCCTACCGGGGGCATAAAAAGGGCCATAATTCCATCAAAATTCCAACCAGAGTTATGCAAATTGTCCTTTACAGTCCGCTTATGATAGTTAGCGAATGTTCCAAGTATGAAGTAGCTATGATACTTTAGGAGTAAAGTGGACCAAAACACAAAACTTAACCAAATTTTCAATTTTCTAAGTAAAAAAGGGGCCATAATTCTGTCAAAATGCCTACAGAGCTACATAACTTTGTCTGCACAGTCCCCTTATGATAGTTAGCAAGTGTTATAATAATAATAATAATATTAATACAATCTTTATTTAAAGACGATAGACTTGTTAAGAAATACATCAGATGAAATAACATAATATGCAATTTATATAATACATTTCTTATTTTCAACAAGGTCTTCTAACAATACACAATTTACAACAAATACATCATATTTCATCTTGAGCAATAAGAACAAAACATAAAGAATCATATATGCATGCAATATTATAATGATAAATATTATAATTAAAAACAAATAACAGACATAAAACTACAATAACCATTAATGCAAGAACAGTATTCAAACATTAAACTAATGTTATTTACTAAAATAACATGAAGCATGTTCAGTTTATTTCATAAAGTGTGGAAGAAAGATAAGCTTTTATTTTTTTCTTAAATGTAATTAAATTGTGTGTTTGACGTATAGATTGGGGTAACGAATTCCAATTTTTTTGCTAGAAAATTCAAACGATTGTTTGAAATAGTTTGTTTTGGGTATTCGCACTAGCTTTAAATCCCCCTTTTCGCAAGATCGCAAGTTATAGTGATTATTTTGTGAATGTGTCAAAAGGTCACGTATGTATGTTGGGGTTTGATTGTGAAATGCTTTAAATACAATTACTGACGTGAAATAGTGATTACGCTGTTCGAAAGTCAACCATTTTAGATCTTTAAATACTGTTTTTGAATTAGTGTTGTACTTTTTATTTAAAATAGGTGCACCACAACGCTTTTGTATTTTGACTATTCTATTAATTTAAGTTTTCGCCGCTGAACTCAAGGTAACGCATGCGTAGTCGGATATAGGTGAGATATAACCATTATAGAAGAGCTTACGCATTTCAAGGGTTAAATATGGTTTTATTTTTTGCAAAAGAAACATTCGTGAAGACATTTTTGAACAAACGCTGTTAATGTGTAGTTTTCAAGATAGAGTATTGTCAATATAAAGGCCAAAAAGTTTTTGACAATTTACTGTTTTGATCACCGTATCTGAATTTTTTTAAGTTTTAGATTTGTTAAGTTTTTAGCTTTCCGTTTCGACCCTAATAACATACAAGTAGTTTTTAGTGGATTAATAATCATGTTATAAGTTTGGCACCAATCATTTACAATTGAAAGATTTGTTTGTAGCTTATTTTGAAGTGTTTGAATATTTGTTCCCACAGTGTGCAATGTTGTATCATCAGCATACATTGCAGAATCACATGTAAGATCTAGCGAAAGATCATTAACGTAAATAAGAAACAAAAGAGGTCCTAAAATAGATCCTTGGGGAACACCAGCAATGATGCTTTTACAAGTAGAGGTAATGTTTTCTGCTTTGATATACTGAAATCGATTGCGCAGATATGAAGAAAATAGGTCGCATGACCTATCATTAAAATGATAATTTGTGTTTTAGTATGCAGTATGGCTGTCCGTTCCCATCCATGCCGTCCTCACAGGGCATAGACCAAGGGGCCCCATGGCGCTCGCCGCTGTGGCCCGTCGGCTATGTCCTGTGATGGGGTAACTATAGGTCGGTTGTCATATTATTGCTATGCACGGGCCGTGATAAAACCGTTAGGTTCAGTCCGAGCAGGCCCAGCCCTATGACGCTCGTCGGTGAGACCCGTTATCCGTGGCCCGCCCGGGGAACCTCTTATGGCTATAGTCCATGGATCTGGTTCGGCAGACAGGGAACATGTATATTATTATATGTTTGTTTTTTTACCTTAATTACCTAAATGTATATTTATCCTGGTTACTTATATACTGAGGTTTGAGTTAGTCGCGATGATTGTAGTTACGTTGTTTTATATTTAATAAGTATTTGGAGGACGAGTGGCACGGACACGCGCTTTATTATCACTTATGCAAGGAACGCGTTTTGTTTATATACGTATGTTTGATATTCCGCTAGGCTTAAGGGAGGTAATTTATTCATGTAAAACGCGACATATTTTGGGATGCCCTTTATAACTCTTATTTAATTAATTACATGCCGATAAACAGCTAAATTTAAAATGAATTCCACCAGAAAAAAAATACGGAAAAAGATATATTGAGATTTTGATGTTTCATAGAATGCGAGTTCCCTTATATATTTTCAATTCCAGGGGAGGTAATTATAAAATGTTAAAGTCTCCAAATTGGTTTTATTTGTATCTAATTACGTTTATTTTCAAGCCAATGGTGATTGAAAAATAAATTATTATTAGTATGTATTCACATGGATATTGGTACGGATATATGGTGTTCATATAATTACTTAGAAGTGTGAGTGCATACACTATGCTACTAGATCTAATACACTCATCGTGGCGCTCTCGCATCTCTGAGGCGTTGTGTAGGACCGATGTTTTATTTAATACTGTGATCGCAGGCATTTTTGGTTGTTATTGTTAGATTGCTTAGGACACGGACACAATATATATATATATATATATATATATGTATATATATATATATATATATATATATATATATATATATACTTTTATTTCCTCCAGGGTAGGAGAGCAGAACATATATACAGCAAGCCATCAGAATAAAGTACAGTTTCACAGCATATTGTATATACATTGTTTATAGCAACCAGATATAATATATTAAAGTAATAAATAGGTACATTTTAAGAATAAACATTCTGATAATTGAAGTAATGAATACTTACATAAAGAATATACATTTTGGCTATTGGCAATATCACCATAAAGTTACATAAGAAATAAACAGTGCGACAGCAATTGTCAACATATTGATAAAATTCAGTGACATGTATGAGCGATTCGTTTTTACCCCTGACTATTCACTGAGGTTCTCTTGACGAAATCGAAATTCAAGAGTATGTTATCTAGTGAATAGTAGTTTACATAAGTGTAAGGTTAACCTCAACTGATCATGAGAGTAGCCGAATGGCGAGCGTGATAAAATTGTAAGATACATACGCATCTTTCAAAAATCATTTCATGAGAAATGTAAAGATAGTGAAAATATTAAATTTACTACACTTTAACTTTTAAAAGCTGAAAAGACGCCATCGCGATAGAAAAGTTTGAGAATCGCTCATTTTCATTTTCTGAGCTGAGTTTCAGCAAAGATACAGTTTGCCCAAAGGCGCTCATTGACATAAATGCCGTAAATCCGAATATACCGACACGGTTAAAACACGTTCCCACAGCCTCTTTCGCTGTGCGTCATTAGTGGTACAGAAACACATCAAATGTACAGTTACATTATCAACGATAAGGTTGCACAGGCTTCACTTTTGAGAAAATGGGCGTGACGTCACAAATCCTATGCTATTCAAAATTGTTTAACAGGCAGTCAGAAGATTTGGATTTGCCGTGGCTATATCCCACAGTGGCGAGCAATTGCCTGGTCTAATCACATTTTCTAGAAGGTTGTTCTGGTCACTGCACAAATGTCGCTGAGCCACATCGATTTTCGCCTGCAAAATCACTGTTTTGTCTATTATCATTTTCCATGTAAACTTTGTTGGGAATAGTCCAGTTTCGATGTATTCATTGAGAAATTGAAGGAGACCGTATTTTCCAAGGAGCCTGTACACGTCTGCCATAAAACCTACACTTTGATTTTCCAGATTCATATATCTGAGCAACCTGTTGTGAAATACATCTTTCACCAGGTACTTTGGCGATAATCTGCATAGCTGGCCTAGCAATTTTAACTTCGAGTAGTCCATGTATGTTACAATCGGTGATGCATTTGATACACATATACAGTAGTCTGTAGAGATACTTTTGTGCAAACCCTGCATGTGTTTTATACAGAATCTATGTGCAGAATCTAACCGAGCTACATCACTTGCTGAACAGTTATTCCAGAGTTCACAACCGTACATTGCCTTCGGAAGGACGGCTGTCGTATATATCGTCATCAATGTTTTTGCACTATCATTTTCGCTGCTAATACCAGTACCACATATGTTGAAATATGTCCCACGTAGTTTTACAATTGCTTCCTTGATAGATCCCTTTGTTGCCAGCGCACTGTCGCAGATAATCCCAAGATGCGTGTATTTCTCTGCGATAGGAATCGGGTCAGGACCCAGTTTGAATGAATGTTGGTGTTTATGTCCCTGATCAGTAAAGACAACAACAGCGCATTTACTAGGGTTGTACAAGAATCTCCATTTCTACGAATATTCGTAACAAATGTTTAGCATATTGTCAAGTCCATGCTTTGAAAAAGACACAAGCACCATATCGTCGGCGACTGTCGGGCCACACACATTTAGATCGTACAGGCACACACCATTTTTACTATTCATAAGTTCCGTTATAAGTCCGTCGATGTATACAAGGTACAAGAGCGGCGAGCTATTACCGCCCTGTCGAGTACCCTGGAGTACCGGACGTTCACATGAGTGCAATCCTTGGAAGCGTACCCGACTTTTTGTGTTACGGTACATATCTATGAAAGCTGCCAGCGTGTTGTTATCGACCGATGGCGCTAATGGGTCATTATTTAACGCTAGCAATTTGTGGAACAGGCCCTCGTGCCAAACTCGGTCGAAAGCTTGTCGAGCGTCCAGGTAACATAAAAAGACTGAGGATGAGTTTTCTCGAGCGTAGTGTAAGCATTCGCGGAGCGCAAAACTCGTCATTATGCAGCCTTTCTGGTCTTGGAAGCCCCCTTGCAGTCTGTTTATTTGATTCAGTATATTATTCTTACAGCGGTCTAAGAGTATCATTTCATAGAGCTTTAATAAACTTGATGTTAATGTTATTGCCCTGTAATTATTTGGTTCATCTTTTTTTTTGTTACCTCCCTTTTGTAAGGTGATTATTTCTCCTTCCTTCATTTTATCGGGAATATGCC
>NC_068358.1:12470817-12535817 GCF_020536995.1 Dreissena polymorpha
GTGTACATTCATATAAAATCTTTTGAAAATCACGCTTGAGATAATGTCTTTGGGTGTTGATATTTCTTATCGATTGATATGTTCGGAAAGATTTTTTTGTTCATCATCAACAGCTTTACATTAATTGGAGACTCAATACTAAAACAATGAAAATTCAAATTAATTGCCTGTTAAATAGAATTGACTTAGTCATATATTTCATAACAACAATTTTTTTAATTATCACCGCTAAACAAAAGGTGTTTATCGCGATTACGACCCAATTAAGAGGAACGCGTGAATTGATAAATTGAAAACAATTATCCTGCTTAAATCTAACACACTCGGTAAATTAGATGTTCGGTTTACGTGAAGAAAGGTATAAACGTTTTAAAACATCGGGGGGGGGGGGATGTCCTAGCCTGCACTTATTTGAAGGGGCTAATGTCCCCTTAAAACTGATAATTATTGCACGATATTGCAATGTTATGTACAAGTTTGCACGTTCATGTATGTTGCTTATGTGTGTATTAAACACCATAAAACCACCGTATTTTCTCTAACATTCTAAATTTTCTTACATCTCCTTTTTAAGCAACAATATTTATTTTTCATGATTCTTAATTTTCGGACATACGGATTTTCGTACAGTCAGTTAAACAGCGCTATTTTATCAGATTTTGGCCCTGTTTTGCTTATCTGATGATCCTTCGACCATGCATTTTTACAACCGGATTAAAATAATAAAACAGAATCATGCCTAAGGGCAATCGACCATTATATTTGCGTACTTGGACCTAGTAAACCTCTAGACCAGTTGAATGTTATTGTTTACATTCGGGATTTTCCGCGCAAGCGCACTGACTGGTTGGCAAAAACACTGGTTACAGCAAAGACCTATAGATAACACAGATTGGAATCTCTCGTCTCCGCTATAGCGATATGCGATAATATATATCGGCGGACGCGGGTCACGTGACATTGATTTTGGAGATGCCGGTGTACCTGTAGATTCTTCCCTGTTCCAGCTGCTGTCGGCCATTTTCTTATAAAGCAAACAATTATTCTTCGTAATTAGTCGTTAATATTTGATGTCGTAGGGTATTCTGAGCATGATCTGGTAAGTTTATATTATTTTGATATTGTTATTAACAATTTTAATGTGTTAATTAGTGTTTTTAGCGCTCGGTTGTCAGTTTGCAGAGCAATGAATGCCTGAAAGCGCAACGTTACGAACTTTACGTAGTGAGCAAAGTCGGTCTCCGAAAAAAGACATATTGAATATTTTTTGTGTGATTAAAAATAAGTATTCATTTTCTGTCTTGATAATTCTCCAGATTTTGGTAGTTATTATTCTAATTAATTATTAATTTATCGGAATTTGAAAGAGAACACTGGATTCGTTCATTTTCGATAATTTTTGAAAAATTGAAAGGCCCGAAGCATTTTTCTATAAACTTCTTCATTAAGCATCACATATTGATAACGTAAGATTTTTATGCTAGGTGAGCTGTTAATCTATGTATGATTTATAAAAAGTAGACGAAAATGAGGTATTTTAAAGGATTTTGCCTTTGTACAATTTGTACTATTTATACTTTTATTTCATTCAATCAAGTGGTTTGTATTTTGTTGAAACACTTTTCTATTTTATTTCTCATTCCATATCTTTGAAGTAAGATTTGTATGCTAGGCAAGATGTTAATCTAAGTATAGATTTAAACAAACTACAAGAAAATATTCAATTTAAAGGATTTGGCCTTATACAATGTTGGTACAATTTTAAGCTCTTTTCTTCTGTTGTACAAGATTGCTGTCAAACGTGTTTTTGTTCTTATTGATAAACTTTTTCATTTTTCGTCCCAAATCGATTAAGTCAGATTGTTATGCTTGGTGATATGTAATTCTAGGTATGATTAATAAAAAGCAGACGAAAATAAGTCATTTTAAAGGATTTTGCCTTTGTACAATTTGTACAATTTTATACTGTTATTTCATTCAATAATTTTTCACACCTGTCGCCAAAGTGGTTTGTTTCTTTGTGAAAACGTTTCTATTTCTCATCCCATATCGTTGAAGTAAGATTTTTATGCTAGGCAATATGTTAATCTAAGTATAGATCGAAACAAACTAGAAGAAAATATTCAATTTAAAGGATTTGGCCTTATACAATGTTGGTACAATTTTAAGCTCTTTTCTTCTGTTGTACAAGATAGCTGTCAAACGTGTTTTTGTTCTTTTTGATAAACTTTTTCATTTTTCATCCCAAATAGATTAAGTCAGATTTTTATGCTTGGTGATATGTTAATCTAGGTATGAATTAACTAAACTGGAGGATAATGTTCATTTTAAAGGATTTTGGCCTTGTACAAAGATGGTACAACTGTAAGCTCTTTTACCCTATTATACACACATGTTGTCAAACGTCCTTTGGTTCATTGTTAAAAACTTTGTCATTTTTCACCTCAAATTGAAGAAATAAGATTTTTATTCTGAGTAATATGTTTATCTTGGTATGAATAAAAGAACTAGATGAAAGTACAATGTATGGGTTTAAATTCTCATTTAATATCTTATTTTATTAGTATTACCAGTTTTCCTGTCAATGTTACACATGCAAGTTAATATACAAACATATTTTAACAGATAGCTGTGAGCTTACTATTAAAACACAAACAAAAGCTGTGAGATGACTATAAAAACCACAATTGTCATTGTTAAAAGCGTAAGCAATAGCAGAGCACACGACGTTATTAGTTTCAATATTACCATACTGATAGGCCTGATGTTAAACTTCTGGTACAGACCTATAGTCCCAGTTTATTTCAAATTACCGGTATTCAGTGACTTTAAAGCATCTCTCAGGCTGGCGGATGTTTTCTTTTCATTTTTTGCACTTTTCTCAGTTTTCTTATTTATTAGTTTTGTAATTGCAAAACCTCTTACAGAAAGAAATAGGTTAATGCAATCTTCAAGAAAGCTCTCTCTTTCATTATCATCTTCCACAAGTTCAAACAGATCACAGCTATTGTGCTTTACCATAAATGAGTCAAGAATTTCTTCACGTAATTCATCTTTTAAGAAAGACTTCGAATGAATGCTTTCATGGTCCACTGATTTTCGCACTACATTTTCAAACTCGCGTATCATGAAAAAGAAATTGTCACTTGGTTTTTTCAAGCCACCACAGTTCTTGTAGTCTATCATTGTGCTGTACTTTTCCGTGAATGTTTTCTCTGAGGATTTGTTCACTAAACTCTTCATAACATCTTTCTTATGTTCTCTTTCAGTTGGATTTTTTACCTTGCTATACCTCTTCAGAAGAGTACTGATTAAATATCCAGATATATAGAAAAGCACTTTCGAGTCATTTTCACTGATTACTTCACTAGTGTTTTTGGATGATTGCGCGCCCAATTCCACAAAACTCTTAAATATTTCCCCAACAAGTTCAAGAACAAAATCTTGAATGAAATTGTTCACCGCCTCCTCAGAATGTTTAGTTGTTTCATTGTTTATAGTTCTTATGAGGTCTTCAATCACTGCAGAGCTCAACCTTTTTTCATGTAGTTTTCTGAAGATGGTTTCTCTTTCTGAAGTTGATGCACCACTACTTCCATTGAACACCTCCAACATTAGGTCCTCAAACTTTTTCCTTACAATTTCATTGTCTACACAACACTTGGCTACCTTACACTGGTCAGACTCTCCAAAAATGTTGTAGATTGGACTGCTGATAATTGTTCTCAGACTATTGGTGTAAGCTTGTTGGAAGACTTTCTTCACGTCTTCGTTTATGCTGGTTGGTGCATTTGTTGTTTTCTTCTGATACATGTAAGCAGCCTCTTTCTTGTTTTTTGCAGCCCCTTTTTTGTGCTCACAAGCTGAAAATACAAAATACAAGATATATTATACTGAGCAAATCTTCTAACTATCTTCTAAATTCACTTATATTTCTTTTATTAATCAATTAAATTCCAACAAAATTTCCTGAAAATGTTACACAGTGTATTGACAACTGACAACTGACAACTGACATTTCATTATTTCACAGGTAATTGACAATGATGTGTTAGTAAGTCAGCTAAAATCGATATCGCCTCATACGTTGATGTTTATCAGATTACAAAATCGTGCATGTGCAATTGACCTGAATTCAGCGTAAATATGTTACCATAAGGAACTTTTCATAGCGTTTCAGAAAGTCGTTTTTTAGAATCACAAAATCCCATCATGTTTTTTAATCTGAGTGGGAACGGGTTAACCCTTTCAGTGCGAGAACCGAATTTTGAAGGCCTGTGCAAACAGTTTGGATCCAGATGAGACGCCACAGAACGTGGCGTCTCATCAGGATCCAAACTCCAGATGAGACGCCACAGAACGTGGCGTCTCATCAGGATCCAAACTGTTTGCTATTCTGATAGTATTCTTTGAAAAAAAATCGAAGAAAATGCTAATTTTAGAAATTTAGCAGACAACATTTTAGCAGACGACAAATTTCCCAGCATTCAAAGGGTTAAGCACATAGCCATTTTCACTTTGCTTCTGAGTGGGAAAGGGTTAATAGACCGTGTCCGTTAATCGAAAGAGTGATGTTAATTAATCAATCTTGAAAGCATTATGAATAATTCAGTATTTCTTTTTCCAGATCAAAATGCCAAAAAAAAGAAGAGAGCAGGTGTTTCTGGTCGGCGTCATAAATACCATTATTTAAAAAAGACAAAACATGAAAGCAGTGAAAATGTGAATCCTGAAATAAACTTTGAATGTGACAGTAAACAGACAGTCCAGCGTGAATTCACTGATGTAAATGTTCAAACAATTCATTTTCGCATAACTTTGCTCGATAATCGTAGCCGTTGCTACTGACGCGTCGCTATCTTATCGCAATCGTGATACACCGGCTATCTCCGGACTACTCCGATTGATTCATGGAATAAATCGTCTGCTGATCCCAAGTGTTCTTATCAGTTTCTCGACCACGTGACCCCGCCGAGAGATAGCCCGATAAGGCGCGAAGTTTCCAATCTGTATTATCTATAGGTCTTTGGTTACAGTAACGTAAAACATGTATACATGCCTTTTGTTTAGTCAATAAAACGATACAAAAATCCGAAATAAACATTAAAACTCTTAAATAATATTGCAAAAATATAACATTTAGTACCAATAAATGTATATTCATAAATATAATTACCTCTGTATAAAAATACGAATTAGTTTATAACAGCAGAGTAAACGTGGTCAGAAGACTAAAACCTGGCAATCCCACAAAACAAAACAACAAATATTCTTTCGTATTCTTTGTGATAGTAAGATTTTGATAAATTATATTTCAAAGATAATAACACATACATTAATTTGGTTATAATTAAAGGATGTAGATATTGTTATTGTTCATATAAAGCGAACGAAAGTGTAAGAGGTGCATTTAATCAATTATAAAACAAAGCCCAAAAAGCGGAATACATTACAATTTGTAAACATTGTAGTTATTTTATTTTCCATTGAATGAACTATCGTTTCGTTTCCATCGAATGACAATATCATAACGTTTAGCATACATATGAAAAACAAGAACTGCATATTATGCAAATTGAACTGTCTTTGCGTGCACTCTCTTTACTGGTGATAAGGAGTGACAATCTAGCATTTTATGATAAATAAATCTATATATTAATTTATTTTACGCAAGTATTTTTTACCCTTTTGTTGTTTTCTTGTTTTTTCATGATGTCGTTTCGTACACTACAGTAATGTACAATCATAACACGTAATAGCCGAGTTTACATTTGCCGGTACTCGTTAAAAACGTTAATTGTGTAGCAGTGAAATTGCACAATATTTTTAATTTATAGTTATTAAACACTGTATTATTATGATTAAACTGGCTAATATATACACTAGTTCCTGTTAATCCATTTCGGACAAATATCTTCATTTTTTATATATGTTAAAATACTTCATTGAAGCAACTGTTTCGAATTTTGGCTTTACAATTTTGCTTAGATGATTGCTCACTATGCCAAGAGATGACATGGCGGTATCATACATTTTGTTTAAGGACCAGACACTTGTATACCACATGTGGTTTATGACACCACGTGTTCTTTGTAATTGTTTGGACAGTATCCGATCATAACGAGATAATCGTTAATCGAAATGGAAGATGTCTTTTAACATAGAAAAATGTCATATCATGCATGTAACGAGAAATCGTAAACCATTAAAAAACAGCCTACATTCTTCACACTCAACCTCTATCTGTTGTAAACCAAGCCACGTATCTTGGCGTTGAAGTAAGCTCAAATTTAAACTTGTCACCTCACGTAAATAAAATTAGTAGAAAAGCAAGACAGAGCTTAGGATTCTTAAAACGAAACATTCATTCTTCTTAAATGGAAACTAAGGCAGCGGCATATAACAGCATTGTTAGACCATACTTGGAATATTGCTCTAGTGTGTGGGACCCTTACCATCAGACAGATATTGATAAAATTGAAAATGTTCAGCGTCAAGCTGCCAGATTTGTAACGAATAATTACAGCAAGACGCCGGGCACGGTCACAAATATAATTAAGGATTTGAATTGGAATACCTTGCAATCAAGAAGACAACAAACTAAACTCATTTTGTTCTATAAAATAGTATATAATCATGTTGATGTCAATCCCCTTCACTATCTCACTACATTAGACACTCACGCCATCACCATCACATGGCATACCAAATACCACCAAGTACAGCTGATTATCACACATTTTCTTTCATTCCAAGAACAGTTGTACAATGGAACACACTTCCATCTTATGTAGTCAGCGCTAATACGATCCCTGGATTTAAATCAGTGCTGTCTACATCAGTGTTCCTTCCTTAGATCACATGATTCTGCTTTTATCCTGTTTTTAACTTGACTAATATTCTCACCACATGCACAGTTGTATATTTATTTATTAAGGTCTTAAGGGCTTAAGGTGTTAGGTTTTGCACCTTTTTCATCACTGTTGATAGGATTTTCCTGAGTGGATTGAGTAACTCGGGAACCCTATCAATCTATTTCTTTTTAATCCCCCACGCATGGCCGTAATGTATCAGTATTGAACATAGCCATTATTATAAAAGAAGAAGAAGAATCGGTTTATGATAAACAGAGGTGCAGTAAAACACCGGGTTAAAAACGCTAAAACAAAGAGTGTCAAAATTGGTGTGAATAATTATATAAAAACAATTACATTTATCAAGAAAAATCATTTAATGTGTAACAAGGTAAGTTTTTACAGGCATAAATGTTCTAATAAGTTACTTTATGTTGCGTACACAAAGTCGATCTATTTGCTGTTTGTTTACATCCTTATTTGTGTTCATTAAATTTGATTTATTCTGAAAGAATTTCAATATCTGAGAATGTTTTATCTAAAAAATGGTCTCGAAGATGTGCCAAAAAGAGATTTGTATGGTAACGACATACCGAGCTCGTATATTGTGTTCCACTCCCGAGTTCGTTTATAGTAAAAAACAAATAATAAAAACAATATAATCGTTCAACAAATGCATTTCCTTGCATGCTTTTGTTTTATTTAGACATAGTTAGTAAAATTATATTTGATACAGTGCATGATTATCAATAAAAACGATGATTATTTCAACCTTCTATTATATGAATTTCACCTCTTTTTGCCAACCAGTGGGCGGAGTCTTATATTTGCAGGTGCGCGTGACGTCACTTGTCAACTGGTCTATAAGCAATGGTTCCTTCCAACAGCGATTGAAATGATATCGTATTAAGAAAGCCAAACGTTTATTGTGTTTACTTTTTATATATTATTTCAGGTGATTGCAAAGATGTTAAGTTGTATTTTTAAAGCACAGGACGAAGGGTACAGCACAATAAAATTCTGTACATTGATGTATTATTTCCACTTCAATTAAATAATTGACAAACGAACATAACACACTTTCGTATTTAAATTTTCCAACACGAAAAACAATATCTTTAAGTGACCGGAAACTTATTATAATTACGGCATATAGTAAAAGCAGAGTTGTCTGAACCATAAGTAATATAAAAAATAAAAAATGACACAGCTTATTTTTCCCTAAAGTATAAATGATAATATGGATAAACAATTAAAAAATACATAAAGTCAATTGTGTTGATTACTCGTTATTGAAATATTGCAATGCCAATTATAAGTCTTCTGATTAAAAACAAAATATATGGTATAGCAATATATTGTGAGACTGGAATACCTAATATGGAAATACAAACTAATGATACTATTAATGCAACAACAACAATCACATCTATTCAAGCGCAATCAAAAATCTGCTACAGCTTTGTATTAACAAACATAAATATGTTTGCGCTTATAGATTTAGATAAACTTCAAATCTTTAAGCGTGCTTTGAATTGAATATAATTTATATATAAAAGTTTTGCTGCTCTGTTGATAACTAGCAACAGCAAAAAAGGAAAATACCATTTTTTATCATTTAATTTTATTTATATTTCATTATTTATTTGTTTATGATTACAAGGATTGTTTGGATAACAGATTGTGTCTAGAGTACATATACCGGTACCCTTATCAATATTTTTACGAATTGCAATAAAGTGTGGAAATTAAACAGGCCCTATTACAGACACCATTTTTATCGAAATGCGATTATAGTTTCCATAGTAACTCGTAACGCTTTTTTGTATTGAATGTATAATGAATACTTAAAGAGACAAATTGAATCGGTCAAATAATGCATCTTAGACGGATAAATAAAATTGAAACCATTTATTTTCAATATTATCAACATTATTTTTAGTTATTAATACATTAAGCAGCAAAATCTATAAATCAATAAGATTTGATATAATTCATTATCATCCGAGTTCACTGCAAAAATGAGCTGAGCGATAGGTTTAACGGTTGTTGAAATTGTTCATGATGACAAGATGATGACGATGACGACGATGATGACGATGACGACGACGAGGAGATGGACGACGACGATGACAATGACGATGATGATGATGACACTGATGATGATGATGATGATGATCACGACGATGACGACCATAACGATGTTGTTGATGATAGTGACGATGCTGCTGCTGCTGCTGATGATGAGGTGGAAGCGGAGGAGCAGGACGAGGACGAGGACGACGATGATGATGATGATGATGATGATGATGATGATGATGATGATGATGATGATGATGATGGCGATGACGATGACGATGATGATAGTGACGATGATGATGATGATGATGATGATGATGATGATGTTGATGATGATGATGATGATGATGATGATGATGATGATGATGATGATGATGATGATGATGATGATGATGATGATGATGATGATGATGATGATGATGTTGATGATGTTGATGATGATGATGATGATGATGATGATGATGATGATGATGATGATGATGATGATGATGATGATGATGATGATGATGATGATGATGATGATGATGATGATGATGATAATGATGATAATGATGATGATGATGATAATGATGATGGTGATGATGATGTTGATGATGATGATGATGATGATGATGATGATGATGATGATAACGATGAAAACGATGATGTTGATGAAAATAACGATACTGTAAGTAGTTTATAAACTCATTAATTGTTATTATAATACAAAAGCACATGCTAATGGATCTGTATCCGCAAGGCAGTCAAATGAAAACTCACTTGGTATAAATGTGAAAAATGGAATCAAAACATCATAATGCGGAGTGTTGAAATGTTTTCAAATTTAGCGAAATTGTTGCAGTATCTTTCTACCGAAACCAATGCTTAGCCGAGTTATTTAAAAATAATTTCAAAATACCACGATACATGTCAATTGGCTAACAAAAACATTTGTAAGTTTTACCTCTCTCAAAAACAGTATTTATTGAAGACAATGTCCGAGTTTCATCAACATAGCTTAAGTACCATAAGTACCTTTCCGTTTGATTAATCGCAGGATCCTGGGTCTGCACTAACAGTCTTTTAAAGTGTCTGCATTAAAAAAAGATAATAATTGTTGTTTGTAATAATCTTTTACAGCTCATAAAACCATGTAAATCCTCAATTCGTAGAGTTTTAGTATGATTACATTTATATAAAAAACAAAGACGGTTAACATATTTTATACACACATATATTAGCAGCTATACGCCATATAACATAGGACAGAATGTATATTATAAATCAAAGCGCTGACGGCACTGAAGTTGTTCGCTGTTGTCGTCCTTGATTAGCTTGTGCGCATTGTATATGCTAATTAGTGTGCACAGGCTAATCTTATTTGGCGTGCATTAAGTCCCGTTTTCCATGAAAGCAGCTAATATGTACAGATTTCAATGATAAACACTAGACTGGCCAATGTCGTTTTACTAGCTGGTATGTACATTCACTGCTAGAGCAGAATCAATTGTTGTCTGCTGCAGACAGGCAGCGGTAATCGTTCCTAACAGAGTGAGCTGTGGTTCTTGCCGTACTTAAGGCTTCTAAGCACATACTGATTTGCATTGTAGCGGATCCGTGCTCTAGTGGTATCACACTGGCTTCACAATCCAGAGATCGCTGGTTCGATCCCCCGCTGCACCTAACCTACTAACTCGTCTTTCGCATGAGACGTTAAACCGAGGTGCAGTGTACTAGGTGCTATACACCGGGCACTAAAAGACCCAGGGTCACCTCTGGAACGGGGTGTATCCTGTATCTTGCACTATCCCCCGTAACCAACTAACAGTCTTTCTGGGGGCGATGGCCATATGGGAGACAATCCCGGTGCACGCGATAATAAACAAAAACAACAACTGATTTGCATTTATTACCCATTCTCCTGAAACGCCGACTAATAAAGTGCGATAAATCGCCTTTAAGCACTTGGCAAATGAACAAATAGGAACATTCCACACCTAACTCCTAACCGAGAACCGCCGTCTTAAAGCGCGAAACTATTACCCGAAATTGAATACCGCTAGAAACATAAATCAGCTCACTTCGATAAAATATAAAAATATGGTCCTTGACTCCACAGCATTTGTACACCCAACATCAGTTTTTGTCCTGCATACGAACGTTGGTAAAAGGTAAAGCTTGTGGGCCCGATAGGATTATGCACGAACACTTGTTATTCGGTGCCATTATTCTAGCGGAGCCATTGTCTCCCATGTATTCACAGATGTTGCAAAGCGGGCATATTCCCGATAAAATGAAGGAAGGAGAAATAATCACCTTACAAAAGGGAGGTAACAAAAGAAAAGATGAACCAAATAATTACAGGGCAATAACATTAACATCAAGTTTATTAAAGCTCTATGAAATGACACTTTTAGACCGCTGTAAGAATAATATACTGAATCAATTAAACAGACTGCAAGGGGGCTTTCAAGACCAGCTGGGCTGCATAATGACGAGTTTTGCGCTCCGCGAATGCTTACACTACGCTCAAGAAAACTCATCCTCAGTCTGTTTATGATACCTGGACGCTCGACAAGCTTTCGACCGAGTTTGGCACGAGGGCCTGTTCCACAAATTGCTAGCGTTAAATAATGACCCATAAGCGCCATCGGTCGATAACAACACGCTGGCAGCTTTCAGAGATATGTACTGTAACACAAAAAGTCGAGTACGCTTCCAAGGATTGCACTCATGTGAACTTCCGGTACTCCAGGGTACTCGACAGGGCGGTATGAGCTCGCCGCTTTTGTACCTTGTGTACATCGACGGACTTATAACGGAACTTATGAATAGTAAAAAGTGTGTGTGTCTCTACGATCTAAATTTGTGTCCCGACATTCGCCGACGATATGGTGCTTGTGTCTTTTTTAAAGCATGGACTTGACAATATGCTAAACATTTGTTACGAATACTCGAAAAAATGGAGATTCTTGTACAACCCTAGTAAATGCGCTGTTGATGTCTTTAATGATCAGGGACATAAACACCAACATTCATTCAAACTGGGTCCTGACCCGATTCCTATCGCAGAAAAATACACGCATCTTGGGATTATCTGCGACAGTGCGCTGGCAACGAAGGGATCTATCAAGGAAGCAAGTGTAAAACTACGTGGGACATATTTCAACATATGTGGTACTGGTATTAGCAGCGAAAATGTTAGTGCAAAAACATTGATGACGATATATACGACAGCCGTCCTTCCGAAGGCAATGTACGGTTGTGAACTCTGGAATTACTGTGCAGCAAGTGATGTAGCTCGGTTAGTTTCTGCACATAGATTCTGTATAAAACACATGCAGGGTTTGCACAAAAGTATCTCTACAGACTACTGTATGTGTATTTCAAATGCATCACCGATTGTAACATACATGGACTGCTCGAAGTTAAAATTCCTAGGCCAGCTATGCAAATTATCGCCAAAGTACCTGATGAAAGATGTATTTCACAACAGGTTACTCAGATATATGAATCTGGAAAATCAAAGTGTAGGTTTTATGGCAGACGTGTACAGGCTCCTTGGAAAATACAGTCTCCTTCAATTTCTCAATGAATACATCGAAACTGGACTATTCCCAACAAAGATTGCATGGAAAATGTTAATAGACAAAACAGTGATTTTGCAGACGAAAATCGATATGGCTCAGCGACTTTTGTGCAGTGACCAGTACAACCTTCTAGAAAATGTGATTAGACCAGGGTCCGGTTTAATAAAAAACTACAAAACACGACTGTAGTCGCGCGACTGTGCGGTCGACCGACGGTTGTCGGCCGCCAACTGACAAATTGTCGCGTTCACGGAGAAATTTTGCCACTTCCGCCATCAACATTTTTTATTTATTGTGCGAAAACTCATACCACGAAAAGTAATATGATATTATTTGTTTAAACAGAATTCGCTTGCGGATTCTTCGTCAAAGGTGTGTTTGTAATAATATTCATTAAGTGTTCAAAGTTCAAATACAAAATCTGACGCAATGAAATAAAATCTACTACTATGGTTCACGCGTCTCTTGACAATGTCCTTTCGCGTGTCAAAATTGCAGAACCTCAAACATACTTGCAAACGCAGTTTCAAGATGTTGGTACTAAAGACCGTACATTTATATGAATATTCACCATATACCAATATGAATTGGTGCGCTCGGCAAATCGGACGGAAGGAAGGATCGAATGAATAATGCTCGTAGATCGAGGAAAACGCGTGCAAAAACTGCAGTGTGGAGTCTGGATGTCTACGGAAGTCTTTAAAACCAAATAACGGGTTTGCAATCAGCTCTAGGGAATTCACTAATGATTATGGACATACTGCTGAGACATTTTTGTTTAAATGTTCTTTTATATCTGGCTTCTAAATCTGCCCAATATTTATTGCACTTAAAGGTTTGATACATTGCATTATCGTCTGCAAAATTCATATTAATGAGAATCTATCTAAATAAGTTTGATATTTCACTTTTATAGGATTGAACTTATGACACTTTATCTGGGCAATGATCGTTTTGTTAATTATTCATATTCCATTGTAAATTTCACTTCAACTTGATACACATACTCAAATAATATGTATGGGACTCTTCTAAATAAATCTAGGTACATGGTGCCGAGAAAATTGTATTTCGGGTAGTTCGTTCCTGCATATTTTATAATACTGTCAACATATCTGAGATTTGCTTTATAGATACCATGCTGTTTTGTCTAAAGTAAACGGTATTTTGATACAGGATATATTTCACATCTGATCTGTATTGTCGGTACTAGAAGATTAATCAAATGAATATTTGAAGCATCTGTCAGTATTACAAAAAAGTTTACTTACAATTATCTTGTCTGTATTTAAGATATTAGTCTGGTTATTGATGGCTCGAAACTGATCTAGTAATCCGAGTGTTTTGTAGCATTATTTTTGTGATTTAATTTTATTATTGATGTCTTTATCAATATATCATTTTATTTCTCAACCTACAAAAATGACGTAATGATTCATGAGGGAAAATACTTATCCTTTATTTGTTGATATGTTTTTCTGTTTTTCCCTTCATTCGTTGTAACCACAAATTCTTTCTTCTAAAAGCCATTATTTATTATTAATATTGATGTAGGTTATATGACTCATTCAATATTGTTATTACAAAATTAAATTGTTACTGTTTCTTATATATAAACACGAAGTGATGAAGCTATTGGTGGAGAACCTTTAAAGTTGTGCACATGTAACTAAGTATCGACACCATTTTACTTTACACTTTACTGCATGTATAAATCATTTGTGCGTATGGTATAAGTATTGCCGTTTTTTATACCATGGTGTATTTTTACAATTTTTAAAGAATGCTATCAATATACATGTATGTTTTCATTCCATATAGTTCAGCATATATATGAGCCGTACTCTGTCAAAAGTGGGTTAAATGCATGTGCGTTAAGTGTCGTCCCAGATTAGCCTATGCAGTCCGCACAGGCTAATAAGGGACGATATTTTCCGATTTTATGATTTTGTTCGTTTAAAGAAAGTGCCTCCTAAACACAAGTCTATTTTAGGCATACAGTGTCGTCCCTGATTAGCCTGTGCGGACTACACAGGCTAATATTGGACGCTACTTTACGCACATGGATTAAACCCCCTTTTTACAGAGCACGGACCATATGTAGAGTAACGCGTCAACGGGACACGTTGAATGTAAAATCAGCGCCTTCAACTGAATTCATCTCAACGTACGTGTACAATTTGCGAATTATAGGCCAAGATAAGTTCCAAAGAAAGTTGCCCTTAATGCGCAGTTTATTGAACGATATTGGTGCACATAAACCCGGAATTATTTGCGCATTGCCTTCCTGTGGGACTAACCTTTAACTTTCAGTGAACAGTTTGCACTACTCTCTTGTATTAATACTACTCTTTATAAGCCGGGAGAAAAATAAATGACGCGACGTTAAGCATCATAAAACATATTTATCCCATTGTTATTTAGGTAAATCTATTAAGTGCATTTCTTCTAAACTATTGTATATGTATTACTTTCCTTTTTGCTCGAGACATCCGTGTATTGGATGGGAAATACGCATATTGATGATACAATATTGTATAAATTTCGGAAACGTATTCTAAACCTACAGCAAAGGTATCTATGAGCTCCAATAGCTCTCTCCTTGGTAAGCGAAATCGACGGAAAAGTTCATCATCATTGTACATGTCTAATAGATTCAACCTATCTCTAAAAACTCGCTCTGTTCGAAAATGTATTCGCATTCGATGAACAAGTCGCATGGAGGCCGCCATGATTAAACTCAAAACTATCCGCGTTCATTTTGCACGGGTTTTGAATGCCGACAAAGCGTCAAGCGACGAGCAGTCGTGGTGTGAGGGGTAGACTGCGGTCGCTCGACAATATGTCGAACAACGCGCGGTCGATTGACGACCGTCGCTCTCCATTAAACAAGGCTATCGTCGCACGACGATTATTCGCTGTTACAACTATAGTCGCCCGACCATGGTCGCTCTCATTAAACCGGACACAGGCAATTGCTCGCCACTGTGGGATATAGTCAGGGCAAATCCAAATCTTCTGACTGCCTGTCAAACAATTTTGAATAGCATAGGATTAGTGACGTCACTCCCATTTTCTCAAAAGTGAAGCCTGTGCAACCTTATCGTTGATAATATAATTGTACATTTGATGTGTTTCTGTACCACTAATGACGCACAGCGAAAGCGGCTGTGGGAACGTGTTTTTAACAGTATCGGTATATTCCGATTTACGGCATTTATGTCAATGAGCGCCTTTCGGCAAACTGTATCTTTGCTGAAACTCAGCTCAGAAAATGAAAATGAGCGATTCTCAAACTTTTCTATCACGATGGCTGCTTTTCAGCTTTTATAACTGTATTAAATTACATATTTTCACTATCTTTACATTTCTCATGAAATGATTTTTGAAAGATGCGTATGTATCTTACAATTATATCACGCTCGCCATTCGGCTACTCTCATGATCAGGTGAGGTTAACCTTACACTTATGTACACTACTATTCACTAGATAATTTACTCTTGAATTTCGATTTCGTCAAGAGAACCTCAGTGAATAGTCAGGGGTAAAAACGAATCGTTCATACATGTCACTGAATTTTATCAATATGTTGACAATTGCTGTCGCGCTGTTTATTTCTTATGTAACTTTATGGTGATATTGCTAATTGCTAATTGCCAAAATGTATATTCTTTATGTAAGTATTCAATACTTCAATTATCAGAATGTTTATTCTTAAAATGTACCTATTTATTACTTCAATATATTTTATCTGGTTGCTATAAACAATGTATATACAATATGCTGTGAAACTGTACTTTATTCTGATTGCTTGCTGTATATATGTTCTGCTCTCCTACCGTGGAGGAAATAAACGTATATATATATACTGTGTCCTAAGCAATATTACAAAAAAAACGAAAATGCCTGCGATCACAGTATTAAATAAAACATAGGTCCTACACAACGCCTCAGAGATGCGAGATCGCCACGATGAGTGAATTAGATCTAAAAGCATAGTGTATGCACTCACACTTCTAAGAAATTATATGAACACCATATATCCGTACCAATATCCATGTGAATTTAATCACCATTCGCTTGAAAATAAACGTAATTATATACAAACAAAACCAATTTGGAGACTTTAACATTTTATAATTACCTTCCCTGCAATTGAAAATTTATAAGGGAACTCGAATTCTATGAAACATCAAAATCTCAATATATCTTTTTCCGTTTTTTTTTCTGGTGGAATTCATCTTAAATTTAGCTGTATATCGACATTTAATTAATTAAATAAAAGTTATAAAGGGCATCCCAAAATATGTCGCGTTTTACATGAATAAATTACCTTCCTTAAGCCTATCGGAATATCAAAAATGCGTATATAAACAAAACGCGTTCCTTGCTTAAGTGATAATAAAGCGCGTGTCCATGCCACTCGTACTCCAAAAACTTACTAAATATAGTACAACGTATCTACAATCATAGCGACTAACTCAAACCTCAGTTTATAAGTTACCAGGATAAATATACATTTAGGTAATTAAGGTAAAAAAACAAACATATAATAATATGCATGTTCCCTGTCGCCGAATCCGATCCATGGACTATAGCCATAAGATGTTCCCCGGGCGGGTCACGGATAACGGGTCTCACCGACGTGCGTCATGGGGCTGGCCCTGCTCGGACTGAACCTAACGGTATTATCACGACCCGTGCATAGCAATAATATGACAACCGACCTATAGTTACCCCATCACAGGACATAGCCGACGGGCCACAGCGGCGAGCGCCATAGGGCCCCTTGGTCTGTGCCCTGTGAGGACGGCATGGACGGGAACGGGCAGCCATACTGCATACTAAAACACAGTAAAACAACAACAACACTCTTTGATATAACGACGGAAGGGTACGCTTTCTCAAATATAACAGCTACTCAGCCTCGGTAACCACTATTGCTTAAAACAATAAAGATGCATTTTAAACCCCCCTTGAAAACCATTAATCAATCGGGTAAACAGTATCCGGGTTCCGCGAGACCCCTCCCCCGTGCTGTCTTTTTTCCGCTGCATCCAGCACGCAGCAACCGACGACGACGTATCAGGGGAATGCACACAGACAACTCACTTCCACGAACTACCGGAAGCCACAATAAGTGCGCACGTAAGTAACTCATTTGAGTAACCCCTACATTGTATATAGCGTACCATTCTTATATGACCACGTTTTTGCCATATGCATAATAATAAAATATGTTGGTCGGAGCGTGCCGGCTGGGATAAAGAAACTATGACTCTGCCGACGCGACCGACCTAAGATGACCAAAAAAGAGAGGTGAAGGTAATTATCTTATTTTGTTTCTCTTTGTATTGCAGCGAAGAGAGCAGCTGATTTCATCTCATTTGTACACTAACCATTGTATCTTCTTATTCTAATGTACCTATGTAACCGGATTGCGCGCTCAGAGCGCCCAACACCGACACAGACCACGCTACTCTCCGGTCAAAACACAAGAATACATAGGACTGCTGCCTGTGTCACCATATTATCAGAATCATTAACGTGCTCGCTCTCTCTAACACCAAACCATAATAACCTGACGACCACAATGGGAAATCAAAGCGCTGAAGGCACTGTAGGTGTTCGCTATTGTAAAATGTCGTCCTTGATTAGCTTGTGCGCATTGCACAGGCTAATCAGTATGCACAGGCTAATCTTATTTGGCATGCATTAAGCCCCTTTTTCCCTGAAAGCGTTTAATATGTACAGATTTCAATGATAAACACTAGACTTGCTAATCTCATCTTACAAGCTGTTAAACACTATTAGTCATATAAACCCTCTGCAGTGTACCAGCGGTAATCTGTAAACAGGCAAATGTGCTGGTTATCTTTTCTAGCAGACGCTCTATATAGCATTTGTCGTCTGCTGCAATAGGCAGTGGTTATCTCCCATACCGTACCTAAGGCTTCTAAGCACATACTGATTTGCAAAATATGGTCTGTAACATTAGTGTGAGCTAACGCTCACGCCAAAAACGATGCTCGAATAGTGCTTCATCAAAGAAGGAATATATCCTGAAATTGTCTCCCCGTATATCCCCAATGAAATAGTCATCTTGGTCCACCATGTACTAATATGTCATCAGCGAGGGACGTTAAAAAGGGGTGCAGTGTATCGGTGCTATACACCGGGCACTTAAAAGAACCAGGGGCGCCTCTGGAATCGGGGCGTTTTCCTGTATCCTGCTCGAACCCCCACTAACACCTCTCTCGGGGCGGAGAGCACATCAACCACACATAGCCATAATAAAACATGATTTTTTACAACATAATAATAATGACAAGTAAAATCATACAATATATGATATAACAACGGCATTCGTACATCATTTCCTAGAACTTTAACCACCTAATTTTAATAGCAATCACAACGTAAAAGTAAAATTGATTTAGCCCAGCTTGATGCATGGTCTAGATGTTTGGCGGGCGTGTTGGAAAGGACGATGGTGGCCGTAGATTGGATTTTGCGATTCTCCTTGGTCGGCTTTTTTTACTGATCTGTTGTCGAGCGCAGCAAGAGGATAGAGGAAGGTGCGTAGTCTCGGGAGGCTCCAGAGGTTGGAGGCTCGGGGCGGGACCGTGTGCAGGCGCGGGCGGGCGCAAGCCCGCTTTGCGTGGATGCGCTGGTGCGGGAGCGGGGTGTTCTGCGCTCTGGGAACTGGGACGAGATAAAGCCTACCACGACTGACCGACGGACGTAAGCAACTGACAAATCCTCCTCTTCCGCTCCAGACAAATGGACAACAATCACTCACCACAAAATATAAACAACCATATATATATATATATATATATATATATATATATATATATATATATATATATAGATATATATATATATATATATATATATATATATATATATATATATATATATATATATATATATAACCACCACAAGACTCAGAACACACCCACATAACACTCACATATATATCACTCCCAAACAAACCACTCCACAGAAGACACCTATAAAACACTCACATACACATCACTCACAAACAAAACACTACACTTGATAAAAATCACATCATCAGTACACAGTAAAGGGCACATTTAGGTCTCATACTAATTAGAAATACATAGATATGAACGATATACAATGCAAAATGTTGCATTATTTTGTATTTTCGCATGGTATTTATTATGTTATCGAACTTTTGTTTACCACAGCAATTATGTAGTGTATATGAAGTGTACTATTTCGGCTGGAGTAATAATTATTTCTCATTTCACAATAATCAGAATCAAATCACTGATTGTTTTGTTGTTTTTATCCAAATATTAAAACAAAAACGTTTATGATCGACAAGTGAATTGTTGACCAAGCGGTCCTTGTTTTACGTTTATTATCGCATACTTTATCATAAATTAAGCAACAATATAAGATTGGTAAATAATTTGTCCTAAATTTCGGTTTCGAACAGTTTTTCTGGTGGCCATTTCAGATGTAAACGGTCAGACGACCGATTTCTCGCATGATTTTAATGAATCTGATTCTAGTTTGGTGGATTATTTTCACTGCTTTCAGGTTTTTTTTTCTGAGTGTTCGCTGGCTTATTCTTTTGAATTGAAATCAAATCGACAGCATATGTGATTAAAATATTGAGAGGAACAATTGTATTCACCAGACAATGAATACTGCAACTGTGTTTTACGTGTGGAATAAAAAATCAACTAAACATTCTCTTAGTTAATGAAGTTTACGCAACATAGAATACGATGACGTCTTAAAAAATGTGAGACTACATGAAGATGGCCGATGTACGTATATATATATATATATATGCTATTCGACCACGAAACCTGACATGACTTTATACCGAATGCGCATTACGGAATGGAGCTACGCTGGCCGTATATGATATAAGACCAATTTTCGCATATTATCTTATCAATGCTTATATGAATACGATTGCTATAATCCAATGAGAATTTGACACGGAATTATTGTCAAGGTTTTTCATTTTGTCAATATTTATCATAGCAGGGGACATTGCTGACATCAATATCCATACTGTTTTCATTTTCTGTCGAAAAATGATATAACTTGTTATCAAGACTATTTGTATAGTACGGTAGCGTTCTCTTCACAAGTGAGATTTATTTGTACTGGTAAATTGCTGTAATACACACCATTCGGCTCGAATAAAAAATGAATTATTATTATTATTATTATTATATAGCTTTTAAAACTTATACCTAAAAAAAATCCCATTGGTAAAAAAATCCCATGGGAAATAAAATCCCATTGGAAAAAAAATCCCATGGGAAAATCCCATGGGATTAAAAAAAAAATTATGCACGATTTAACGCGTTAAAATCGCGAGAATTGTTCATCATTTGTTAAAATGTAGTGTTTCTGAACGTAACATGAATAAATCTCTAAAAATCAGACAAAAATCCCATGGAACCCCAACTTTGCAAATAAAGTTCATAGTGAAGAAAACGCATATTAAAGCAAAAATAACCAATTATTAATCACAAGTAAGACTTTTATCTTATACTTTTTCACAAATAAGCAAATCTTCAAGAAAAAGGGTACTTAAGTTTGCGAAATTTCGGTTTCGCAAAGTTTTTCCGGTAGCCGTTTATAGTGAAAACATGTGAACACTCTAGAAGTCACATGTTTGGTGCAATCTTAATGAAATTTGGTAAGAACATGTGTTTTTTAGATTTAACGGTTGAGTTCGAAAAATGGTTCGAATCGGTAAAAAAACATAGCCGCTAGGGGGGGGGGGCATTTTCCTTATATTTATATAGTTAAAAAAGCTTATGAACACTCTAGAAGTCACATTTTTTGCCTAATCATCATTTTTTTTTTCTAAACATCGATTTTATGGATATCTTGGACTGCCCTAGGGGTTGGGCAGTTGTCTCTATGTGTATATTGTGAAAATTTGAGAACAGTCTGGAAGACACATTTTTGCCCAATCTTCATGAACTTTGGTCAGAACATTTGTTTCCGGAATACGACAATTGAGTTCGAAATGGGTTTGGATCGGTAAAAAAACAGGGGGTCTTTTCCCTTATATTTATATAGTAAAAAAGCTTGTTAACACTCTAGAAGTCACATTTTTTGCCTAATCATGATGAAATTTTGTCAAAACATTAGTTATGCGGATGTCTCGGACGAGTTTGAAAATGGTCGTGATCACTGGAAAAACATGGCCGCCAGGGGGTGGGCAGTTTTCTTTATACGTATTGTAACGCCTGCCTTGTAATTGTTTACTTTGTTTTTATTCTTACAATAATGATTCTTTAAATTACAATTTTTAATAACTTTAAATTCATAAATGATAGTAAATAACTTATAAATTTATTAATGATAGATCAGGTATATTTTCATTGTATGATCATTCTTAAGAAATGCAATTAATGCTTTAAACTCTCTATAAGTATGAATGCAGATAGTTTACATCAGTGGTAAGTGCTGCATCTCTTCTTACCAGTGCTTATCTTTACCTGGATACTAAGAATAGCAGTGCTCTCATTTGATTGGTGGTTTACATAGGTTACTAGCAATGTATGCCAGCTACACCTCAGAATCAGGAGACTGGCACATTTTTAGCCTTTCCCATCAGAACTAATCACCTGAAACATCTGGGTATGCAAGTAAAAGATTAATGTTAGACCCCCTGGCTCTAAGTTAAAAGAGTTAGTCCACTAATTAAAAGATTGGGGTTAGTGAATTACTAACCTGCCCGACCTGATTAGTGTAGCAACTGTAAGTTTTATCATGGAGGTGAGTTTAATGTTCTAAGTTAAAATTTCACATAGTAAAAGTGACTAAGTCTTATTTTTCTCTAAGTGAAATTATTGAATTAGTGATTAACTGTGTTTCACCAACTTGGAATGTTAAGTCAGCGGAGTTAGTTTAGGTCTTTTAACTAAGTGCGATTATTAACTAAGTGATAACTAAGGCAAAGTGACTAAGTTTTTTTTTCTCTAAGTAAAAATATTGAGTAAGTGATTTACTGTGTTTCACCAACTGGGAATGTTAAGTAAGTGGAGTCAGTTGAGGTCTTTTAACTAAGTGCGATTATTAACTAAGTGATAACTAAGGCAAAGTTTTTTTTTCTCTAAGTGAAAATATTTAGTTAGTGATATAATAAAGAACATGACTTGGTGAATTTATGCAACAACAAGTTAGTGTTTTTAGTAAGTGTTGAGTGAACAAAGTTATTTTAGTAAAAGACAAATCTCAGCTAGTCTTTTAATTAAAATGACTTAGTGTGTTGTGATTAACGCAAGTTATAAGTGATTTATTAAAGCCGAAGAAATGGATTTATACTGTTTGTTTTCTTTAAGTGTCTTACATTAGACTTAAGTGAATAATACAATGAAAGTGAGTTCTTAATTATTTGTTTATTGAAAGTGAAGTTTTTGAGTGCATTCAATTATATTGATCACGGGTGTTTGTTTATCATAGTGCTTTATACAGGAATTGCCTCATACTGAACACAAACTGTTTACCAAGTTTAGACATGAAAGTGTATAATTGTTTGAAACATTGGTTTAACTATGATTAACTTTTGAAAGTTAATGAACTGTATTTCTATATGAATTGTTTGTATTGTTTGCATTATTGCTTAAGTATAAATGATAAATATTTAGAAAGAATAACAATAGTTTAGTCACGTTGTTGTTGATTTTTCTTGTGCCTCAAGCTAGGCTCAGACGAGCCCCAGTAGCTTTCCTCGTCACAGTATGTGATAAATAAATAAAAATTAAAATTATTGACTTTATTTTAATTTGATAGCCGGCATGACGGGTGAAACGCTTCAGTATATAATGAAAACATGTGAACAGTCTAGAAGACACATTTTTTTTCCAATCTTCATGAAATTTGGAAATATCTTGGAAGAGTTCAAAAATGGTTCAGGTCTGTTAAAAAAAAGCCGGCAGAGGGGCCATTTGTTGTTCATTCTTCATGAAACTTGGTTAGGACATTTGGTCCATTGATATCTTGGACTGCAAAGAACAGGTCATTTCTTTTTATCTCAGGTGAGCGACTTTGGACCTTTCAGGCCCTCTTGTTTTTTAAATCTTGGCTATGGATCATTGGTGTTGTATAGTCCCCACCGTTTTCCTAAGTAGATTTACATGAGCATTCGCTCGAAATACATTACACTCAGTATATACAGTGTTCAATATCACAATTAAAGCCCAAGTCCACACATATTCAAAACCTAAACTGAAACGGAACGAAGACGATGCAAGTAAGATGCGATGCAAGAACATTTAAATACTATGTTGGTAATACACAATTTTAATAAATTTAAATTGAAAATCGTTACAAACGCTTTATTGTTTTTCAGAGTTTAATACATTATTATTCATTTATAACAATATGTATTTGAATTATTTTTCTTAGTTGATATTGTCGCTTTGGTTGTTTAAATAAATTGCATATATTCTTTTTTAACCTTTTTTTCCCAACTGTCAATTAATCCAGTAAATAATAATGCTTTTGTTGATCAATCAGACACTTTCCTTACAAAACACTGAAGACTAAACTTATTGATCTGATGCTTCTTTTTTTACTTAATAAATAAAATACTTCTATGATACCTTAAAACTATCTTAAAGGTATCATGGGTATCAACATAAATTCAAACACACAGTACAACAATAATTCGATATTTAATAACGTTTACGTCTTTCCTATTGATACAGATCTAATGAACTGTACAAATAAACATGTTACCATTTCAGTTTCACCGCATGATGTTGGTGAGGCTAAGGGATGAGAGACAACTCGTTCGCAGGTTGGTAAGCAGACTTTAAATACGTCGAATTTATTTGACTAAGAATAATAAGCACATTGATTTATTTATCGAAGCAACCAATCAAACGACTCGATAAGAATGGAATAATCGTTCAGGATTTTATTGTTTTTGTTATTGTTTAAAAGGGACTTGTTAACATTTTGGAAAAATGACGATATTTAGGACAATTGTCACAAATTGATAACAACTATACACATTTTATCCCATTTTTTACGACATTGACGGTATAACACCTTGTGGAACTAAACTTGCCTGTCTCCCACCTTGTTGTATATACCTGTCGCGTGAACGGACTACTTTTCACTTTACCACTGAATGATTTTTCATAAGACATAGAGCCGAGAAAACTTTAGCTTCAAAATTATACGACCTTCAACCTTTAAATCTAGTCAATGGACATAATTTTTCGCCATCCGTATAATGAATCAGCTGATTGATGGCGTCATAAAAAGACATATTTATTGCGTCATTTTCCAAAAATATGTGATGCCATCTTCTTGTTTACACGAAACTAGTAGATTTATATCACTATGCATGGTTAGATTCGTTAGATTTTAAGCGCTTTGAAGAATGAATTAAAATTATTGTTAAGGTTATTAGATCTATTTATGTTAAATGTCACGATGAAAAAAAATCAAATGGGATAAATAGAATATTAGGATTAGCGTTGAATACAGAGAAGTTTATGTTATTCGGATCGAACACCGAAAGCGCTCACCAAGGCTCGCGCTCCCGGCGTTCTAAGCCTCGCAACATAAACTTCTCTGTATTCAACGCTATCCTAGTATTCTCTAGATATTTAAGCAAGACAAATAACAGTAATTGCAATGGAAAATGTTAAAATTAGTGGTTCATCAATGGATAATCATCATTTAAAATCAGTAAATAAAGCGTTTGTGACCCTATATTTCGATTTTTTGGAAATACGTATGTTACTTATATAGGGTGTTTAATAAATTACTATTCACTTATATACTGCAGCGTCCAGCATGGTGCAGTGGTAGCTATATTGCTTTGGCTTCGATAGGTCTTAAGTTAAACTCCTGATTATGGCTTTTTTTAATTCAACTTTTTTTTCTCGCTTTTGTTTTTATCAAAGACTATTGGAAATATATATTTGTAAGTAAACATATAAAATCTACACACATCTGTAAACAAGTCTTTTTAAGAAAATGATACATAATATGCAATATAAAATTACACTCAAAATTGGATAGCATGAACGTTATTGGGAAAGCACAACAATCATATGTTTTGAAATAGATCAACAAATAAAGATAACAAACATTGCGATGTTGTAAAACATGTTTTGCATTTTCACTCATGACTGATCGTCAATGTTTTAGAAACATACTCGCTACTATGTGCTGATGAATTAAGCGATAGACCTGACGACATTTTACCTCGAAATTCTAAGCACACCAGAGGTGACCATGTGGTACTTCCCTGTCGCTTGCAAACACATATCGACCAGCGTCGGCAGATACGATGATAGCGGACAAGACCGCTCCTTATATCTTTCATGACTCACCAATTGCACACTAAACTATTATTTTTGTGTGTAAAATCTCTACCGTTCGCGAACTTTAAGTCGCAACCAACTTGTCAACGGGTTCTAGCAATCCCGGAACAGACTTCGGTCAACTGAAAACACGCTGTTCATATATTAGCACGACGAATGCGTTTTATATAATCTGATATGTTATTTTACTATCGCGATTTCCTTTGATTTTCGTTTTTGTAAATGCAATAAAATAATGTCAATTTTCTGTCATGTCAAAGTGTTTTTTCGATCGCACTCGACATCAATTTTCTTTGTGAACATGACTATTAAAAATCGATAACAAAATAATAAAACCAATGTCAGTTGAAATTGAAATTCGATGTAAGATAGCATTGTGAAAATTGTGAGAAGCTAGATGTTATAGAAAAATGTATTAATAAATATAAAGCAAACATCTCAGATCCGCTCTTCATCCAGCAATGTGTACTTATGAAAAAAATACATTTGCTTTTTCAATCCCGATGGTTTTAAGCATTATAAGCAGTATGAGCTCGAAATTTGAATTACATATAAATGAAACTATGACAAGTTATGTAATGAAAAACAACCGATTTTTTTTTTAAAGACGATGATTATAATATTGCAAATTGTATCATGTATGCTGATATATTTTGCATAATTGAAACATTTCAAGAAAATATAATTATTAATAATATAATGTTTCTTTTTCAAAAATCATGGTCATCTTTTTCGTGTTCAAATTATTTGACTGTTTAAGTAATTTATGGTTGCACCGGTATCATGAAATCGATTACATTTTTTGTATGCTAAAACAAAGAGTCCGTGATGTTTACATTCAAACTTGGTTTGACATTATACTGTCCAAAAGGAAGCTTTAATATTATAGCATATTAAATATAATTTAGTTTTAAAACCTACTTGAATTATGTGGATTATGAAAAACATAGCATGAATTGAGTAGAGTCCGATTGTGTTCGCATCTCGTAGAATTAGAAAGAGGGAGATTTAACAATATTTATGTCAATGATTGTTAGTGTAGAGTGTGTACTACTACTATAATTGTATCGTAATTTCATCCTCTATGTATTTTTCCAATTCATAGAAATCTAAGGTCAAAAACAATATAAGGCTGTCATTTAACACATTGAATTATTTTGAAGAAAAAAAGTCAACAAAGTCTGTAAAAAGCATCCGTAAAGTATCGCAAATCTTTTTTGCAATGTTAAAACGAAAAGATGCCATTGATTCTTCTGTTTCTCTTTAGTTGTTTAAAATTCATTCACACTATATACCATTGTGTTTTTTTTTAATACTTTTTCCTGTTTCTGTAGCTTTGGTTTGGTTTTATTTATATCATCTATTGACCTTATTTCTATGTTATTATTTACTTTCCTATACGTTTGGAATAAAAATAACAATGGTGCATACAATCATTCTCTGTATAGCCGAACTTAATCTCATTTTGTATATGTATTTATGATATGATTTATTTTGCCAAAAGCATGTATTGCTGATTATGCGAATAAATAAACCATTTAAGTCACTATCACGCTCACAAATACATACGGCTACTGTATTATGCTATATGAAAATTTCAACAACAAAAAGTACCATACGATGGTTCTTTACAATAGGAAGACCCTAAAAACATGTAACATTGGTGTAAACACGTTAAAATATAAATATTCGGCAAGTTTTAAGCATCTAAATATCGTTCCACGATGTCATCTACTTTCGCTTTCGCGTCAGGATCGGATTCATTCGGCTTGCGTTCATTTGCATAATTTATGCAAGCTATCCAAGAAATCTGCTGACCAAGCTATCCCAGAAATCTGCTGACCAAGCTATCCCTGAAATCTGCAGATAACGTCATCAAGCTCCAAAATTCAACTGTGTTTACAAACCGCTTGTGGACGAAATGTCTTCGTCATCTTCAGTAAATAAATAAGATTGGTCTTTGATTTGTTAATACTTGTATAATTATTATTTAATAAATGAATTTTTTATGAACCACACAACCTGTGCAGCAATTGGCTTTTTTCCATCAAAATTAAAATTGAATTTTCGGATTACGCATCCGAATTTCAGTTTTGGAATTGTCAATAAACATTTTGGATATTGTTTTCAGAACTGTGCACATTGATTTGAGATATTTACAATCATGTTTGGGTGGTGGTTGCTCTCGATAATTATTCGAGTTTTCTCAACCAGTTTGGTAGCGTAAACGTAAATGATAGATATTATTTGTAGGACGAAAAAGTTTGATCATGTTGATGGAATAAAATTCTGCTCCGTAAATGTAAAACGAAGCTGCTATTTATAGATCACCACTGATGTAGTTAGTTCTGGTCAGTCTCGTTCGCCCGAGAGACCTAAGAGAGGAACGAAGAAGAGCTAGAGTGGTTGGGCAAGGAGGGGGTCGCAGCCAGCCTGCGGCCCAAGGCCGTGGCAGAGGAAGCAGAGGAAGAGCTCGAGTAGGGCAGACAGAGACAGGGGCTGCAGGAGGATTGGATAGACCAGACCAACAACAAATATTGATGGTAATGTATACTAATATTTTTAACCTATTAAATTGATCAAAAAGCTGTTGTGTGTGTTTTTGTACAACTTTCATTTTAAATTCGTAGAAAATATACCAGACATTGTCAAACGGTCGAGTTTGGTATTGCCTTGGCGGATTCTAAAAAGTGGATGTATCCGTGACTTAAATTATTCAGAGTCGAAGCATATCCAGCCAGGTCCAAGAGTTGTGTTGTTCTTTCATTCCATCATTTGTAAGTGTGTGGATTCCACAATGTTGTGTTTTTGTAAAATATACTTTTTTACCAAGTGCAAAACTAAAAAGGCGTCATTCAGTGAACCAACATATATAAAGATGTTTGCTTTGTAATCTTTTTTAAAATATGATTGTGTAACAGTTTTTCATAACACTAAAATATCTTTTACAGTGGCACACTTTTAATTATTCCAGTTTGCATTCTGCGTAACATATTTGTAATAACTGTTTTGCAGGACGAGATCCATGCAATGTCAAGGAAAGAGATGGAGGCTCGTTTGGTGCAGACAGTTAGGATAAACCCAGGTCTGATGTTCTACGTCATGAGGCCTGCTGTTGCACCGAAAGGCGGATTCCATCCATCCGGAGGTCAGCAAACTCCGCCTTGGTGTAGCTGCGGCAAATGCAGGGATATGCCAACTCCAGTCGAGCGTGTTTGCTGTGGGAAAAGAGTGTGCATCACTCACACCCCGGTAGGTGAAATATTGAATTATTACATTTTAATTCTCACTGACTGTCTCCATAAGCAGAAGCTGTGCTACTACATGAAAAACCAGTACTAAATAATATATTTTTTAAATCTGCTGAATATTGTTTTTATGCCCCCAGATTGAAATATCTGGGGTTAATTGTTTTTGGCCTGTCTGTCTGTCATTCTGTGGCAAACTTTAACCTTGATATTTGGCATGCATGTGTATCTAATGGAGCTGCATATTTTGAGTGGTGAAAGGTCAAGGTCATCCTTCAAGATCAATGGTCAAATATATGGCGGCGTCAAAAGTTTAACCTTGGTCATAACTTTTGCAATATTTAAGATAACAACTTTATATTTGGCATGCATGTGTATCTCATGGAGCTGGTGAAAGGTCAAGTTTGAAGGTCAAATTTATGGCTTCAAAGCAGCGTATAGGGGGGTATTGTGTTTCTGACAAACACATCTCTTGTTGTATTTTTCCATTTTTATGCATATTTGTTTATTAGGTTGACAATTAGTTCCGTTTTTATTGTTTTGGTAAGATTGTTAGTGTCTTTGTACACAAATTAATTTTAAACTACATTGTTTATGGCTTTATGTTTCATACCTATTTTTAGCAAATGTTTCATGTATATATTTACATGAATTCAACACCTTGGTATTAGATGAGCGTGTCCTGGCTCTAGGACGGTTGCTGCGAAGAGACATTCTTGTGTTCCCAGATGAACAACTGGGGGAAGAAGACGATGATTACAATGCGGCCAATAGGTTTCATGCCTACACTTATTATACGCTTTGGAGGCATGGGAGTTAAGGCACTGGAGTAAGGCTTCCTCTCCCGGCCTGTGCTGTGTGGAAGATAAGAGACAAGTTCCCCCACCCATATGCACAGTACACCGGTTTAAAACCATCAAGAGTGTAAATGTTATCATCTAGTGTTTGTTATTTGTATGTTGTTCTTAAATAAATAATGAACAACTTTTATGTAGTGTGTATTTCAATAAGGTGCGGGTACTTAATTTGTTTTACTGAGACCATTCCAAATGCTCAAAAGAAATGCAAGTTAAAGGCATACTGTAAAAGTTAACAATACTGTATGCACTAGAGCTGTGCCTATGTTTACAACTGTATAAACTGAAATTATTTTATTTTGCTATTGAGTATTTACAATAACATGTGTAGTAAGCCATCTCTACCCTTAAAGGTAATAAGGACAGTTGTAATGTGTAATAACTTTGATTGCACATGTTATTTTTAAGTTAATAATATTTTTTGTCCCTTTCGTAGAAGAGGGGTATATTAGTTTTTGGCCTTTCTGTCTGTCTGTCATTGTATGTGTGAGTCTGTTCCAAAAATTTAACCTTGCTCATAAAATGAAAACTCTTGGGTCTATCTTCTTTAAACTTCACATGTGCATGCATCTCATTGAGATCTTCAATCAAACATGGTCAAAGGTCACTGTGACATTTACATTCAAAATATAACCTTGTTTCTAAAATAGCTGCCGTGCAGCTTCAAAGCGCAGTATGGGGCATTATGTTTCACAAACACAGCTCTTGTTGTTTTTCTTTAAGTACATTGAATAGAATTGTATTCTTTATAACTTTTCTGTAAGCGATAAAAAGACAGGACATTGACTGGGGATACATGCATAAGGAAGATACTAAAAGATCTTATTGCATGCAAGAACAAGAGCTGTCACCATATGATGACATATGCCCCCTATAAACGCTTTGATAGAAGTTATAAGCATTTTTCGAAACCTAAACGCAGATTTCGAAAGCTAAACGCGGACCCTAATTTCAAGGTCACACTGGTCAAAATTTTGTGTGTATTGAAAGGCCTTGTCCATATACACATGCATACCAAATATGAAGGTTACATCTCAAGGGACATAGAAGTTATGAGCATTTTTCGAAACCTAAACGCAGATTTCGAAACCTAAACGCGGACCCCAAGTACAAGGTCAATGTCACAGGAGAAAAACATTTTGTTCGTATGGAAAGGACTTGTCCATATACGCATAAATACCAAATATGAAGGTTATATCTCAAGGGACATAGAAGTTATGAGCATTTTTCGAAAGCTAAACGCAAAGTGTGACGGACAGTCCGATCACTATATGCCCTCCTTCGGGGGCATAAAAAGTAAAAAAGCAGTTATGTTTGGCACAGCAAAAACTCGATTACTTATGGGATAGATGTCAGGTTATTTTAGTTTCCATGGCCTTCTTGATAGCCAAGGGTTCAAGTACTGGCTGCACAATTTCTCAAACTATGACAGGTTGTTCAATCACGTACTTATGCATAATTTCATGCTCTTGTTCGAGCTGCCATAACTTGTCCCAAGTGTTTTCACATTTATTGATGCCGTTTAAAAGTGGAAAAAATGGTACAAGTCTGTAAAATGTCTTTATATACTTTTAATGGTTCACCGTTCCATAAGTAAAGTCTACAACAAAACAATGCATTAATAAAATATCTTTACATCAAGTGTACTTTACAAAACACAAATCTGTTAAAAGTGCATAATCACAAACTGTCTCCAGACACAAATGGTTTTATGACCTTTACTTTTGAGAATTTGACGCTGGTTTGTATGTGACACTTTTTCTTACTGTGCCTTACAATTGTGACAAGTGACTTTAAAACAAGAAGGCAATGATGGCCCTTAATCGCTCACCTGACTAACCTTGCAACATCAACTTAAATTCTATCAGACCCATTTACAATCCCTAGCCAGATTTAATCAATTAATACATTCTGACAAAATTTCATTAAGACGTGATGAAAACTGTGACCTCTTTCATCTACACAAGGTTTACTAGAATTGGCCCGGTGACCTAACTTTTGACCCCAGATGACCCATATACGATCCAAAATCAGATATTATCAAGATAAACATTCTGACCATATTTTATTTAGAGACGAAAACTACGACCTCTATTGTCCACATAAGGTTTTTCAATGATTTGACCTAGTGACATAGTTTTTGACCCCAGATGACCCAAATACAATCACAACCCAGATTTCGTCAAGATTAACATTTTGGCAAAATTTTATTAAGATTGGATGACAACTGTGACCTCTACTGTATACAGAAGTTGTTTTTTTTAACTTTGACCTAGTGACCTAGTTTTTGACCCTTGATGACCCAAATTCGATCCCAACCCAGATTATAACAAGACAAACATTCTGACAATATTTCATTAAGATCAGATGAAAACTGTGACCTCTATTGTCTGCACAAGGTTTTTCTATTATTTGACCTAGTGATCTAGTTTCTGACCCCAGATAATTCAAATATAATCCCAATCCAGATTGTATCGAGATAAACATTCTGATAAAGATTGGATGAAAACTGCGACCTCTACTGTCTACACAAGCAAATTGTTGACGGATACACGCACGCACACACGCACGCACAACGGACGCCGGACATCACACGGTCACATAAGCTCACCATGTCACTTCGTGACAGGTGAGCTAAAAACATTAATAAATGACAGACCTATTTATGCCAAATCATAAAACATGACCTTAAAAGTCTTAGTATGACCTTTGAGCTCAGGACCTGGGTCTTGTGATAGAAACCTTTCCACTTATTTCAAAATTCATCCCTAATTGCCAAGGATATGAACAGCATATGCCTATCAATGAATAATATTGAAATATAACCTTGAAAATATATGAAAAACCTAATGATGTCAGTTTTGTAATGCCAAATTAGTGTTCTTCTATGCAACATTTACTTAAACAAGGGCTGATTGTAAAACATGCATGCCCCCCCATATAGGCTGTCAGTTGAAGTGGCAGCCATTGTGGGAATATGTTTTTGTCACTGTGACCTTGACCTTTGATCTAGTGACCTGAAAATCAATAGGGGTCATCTGCCAGTCATGATCAATATACCTATGAAGTTTCATGATCCTAGGCGTAAGCATTCTTCAGTTATCATCCGGAAACCATTTTACTATTTCAAGTCACTGTGACATTGACCTTTGAACTAGTGATCTGAAAATCAATAGGGGTCATCTACGAGTCATGATCAATGTACCTATGAAGTTTAATGATCCTAGGCCTAAGCATTCTTGAGTTATCATCCGGAAACCATTTTACTATTTCGAGTCACTGTGACCTTGACATTTGACCTAGTGACCTGAACATCAATAGGATTCATCTGCCGATCATGATCAATGTACCTATGAAGTTTCATGATCCTAGGCCTAAGCGTTCTTGTGTAATCATCCGGAAACCGTCTGGTGGACGGACCGACGGACGGACGGACCGACCGACCGACCGACCAACATGTGCAAAACAATATACCCCCTTTTCTTCGAAGGGGGGCATAATAAACCAATTAAAAGAAAAAAGACACCAAAATGAAAGAGCAAAAGACTTAAGGAATTTTTAATTTCTTATGGATTTTTGTTTAGTTTACCCTTAGGAGCTTTATGAATACCAAACCTGGTCACCAATCCAATTCTAACAAAACAATCATATAAGCTCATTATTTTAGTGCTTAACTAGCACACCGATCTAAAATCTTGACTGTTTCTGCTTTGCCAGTTCTGCTGTTGGCTGAGGTGGCACTGGTGCTAAATGTTTCGAAATGTTCATGGGGTCTTTTTCTTCCAGTTCCTTTTTCTTCATCCCAGTGTTGTCGTTCAGTCTGAGCTTGAGAGCTGAAGTCAACAACTCTGGGATGTACTGGAAGGTCTTTTTTTCTTTCTCTTCAACGGCCACTCTTTTTATGCCAAATCCTGTGAAGCCTGTTAATTATGCATGAACAATTATGTACGGTTTAAAACTAGAGAAAACAAGAGGCGTTAATATACGAGTTTTGATCAACATAAGGGTTTTGTCGCAAATATTGAACCTACACGTTCAAAAGTAATTGGAAATTGTAACATGTGTTTAGGTGTTATTTAGTATATCATCACAGTGCAAAAAAAAAACTGACAAAGGTCAAAAACAATAAAGTTAGTGTTATGAATATTGTGCACTACACTTCCTTTAAAATTAAATATTCAACTATGAAGTTTGAAGTCAATACAATGTGTAGTTTTGGAAAAAAATGAAGTGCACTTGACGGACGGACAGACACACCAGCCACAATATGTTACCCCTTCGGAGAGTAAAAAACGTAGCACATTTGGAAATGCATTTAAATGTTGCGGCTAAAATCTATGAAAAAGTGATGATTAAATTTATGTTGCAATCTTAATGAAAAGAACATACAAGATAGTTTAAAAAGGAGATATACCCTTTAATTGGATAATTTATCCCCCCCCCCCTAAAATTTTTTTATTTAGAATTCTGATATAAATAAGCTAATTCCAATCAGATTGTGTGAGAGGGTAAGGGCATAACTCTAAAGTAACCAGATCGATCCAAATGAAAAATGCATAATTATGTTATACATAATTATTGTATGCTTCATGAAATTTCATTCAGCATTTACTGAGAAGCCCTGGATGGAAAAAAAGTGTGACGGACAGATTGTAGGAAAGGCAAAGCCCACACAAAATCGCTTTAGTTTTGACAATAGATAATAAAAGCAAATTTTATTAAGTGTCATATGATCATATACCTCACACTTCCATCTTTCTTTACAGCTTTTGGTCTGTTTGCATGCTTGTTGTGATCAATAGCAGCCAGAAGGTTTGTGACCCTGAATACAGGAGGAGTGTAGGCATACCTCTTGGCTGCATACATCAGAATATGATGGTGAAGACTTCGAGGTCTGCTGTGCTTCTATAAAACAAAAAAAATATATACATGTTATAACATAGCCAACTTTTAATCAAAGGAATATGACTGTCCTGCCTCTATGGCCAAAAGAAAACGTTGCAATCAATAAAACAGGTTAATTAACTATTTTATAGCATAACTTAAACCATTTGGTAACATGATTATAGTAAACAGCAATAGCCTGTTTAGCCCAACACAGCAAAAATGGACTCAACTCGGCAAAATGTCAGTGCTCTTTGACAAAAAATGTCTCGGATTATGATCAGCAGTTCTTCCAAGTATGTAAACAAGCAAATTCGTTGAATTGATATCCTCCCCTGCAATTTCAAAATTTTGTGGATCACTGCATGACAATGACGATTCTATATCCCTCCCTCTTTGGCGTGGGATAACCAAGCTTTTGAAAAATGGGCATTTTTTGACACAGAAAACGCTCTGATCACAAAAGCTATCTATTAAATGGACTGTTACGTTTGTTAGGTCAAGTGATTGTTTATAAATATATCAAAGAATAATTTCATTTTTGATGTGGCATTACCTGAACTTGAGGTACTTGTCAATCAATTTGAGGCGCCTCTTATCAAAGACAACCTTAGCAAGCTCTCTCTCAAGGCAGAAGCATCACGGACTGGATGAAGCCATGATTTGTCTCGCTCCACTTCATCCAAAGGTGCATGCAGGCAGTGGTTGAAGTCCGGGTCACCATGACCCACTATCCATGCATGTTCGTTCACAATATGGTGCATGACCCCAACCCAAATGGCCTGAACAAGTGAATATCAATAAATTGATTGCATAAATCAGACTGAAGAAAGGTTTTAAAAGGTTAACAGCAAAACGAGTAAAATTAAGTCCAAAAGAATGTGTGTGTCCAATGATAAACCAAGCAGTCCTTTTAATTTATTTCATGATATCAGTATAGGTCATGTCTTTTGCAACTGTACTACAAAACTACATTTTATTTTGTGTATCTGTGGAAGGAAGTAAAATGTTGGATTTTAAAATTCAATTTCAAATAACGGGAGCTAAATAAAATATAACATATCATTGACAATGTATTTTTATTTTGTCCTGTCTAAAGAGTTACAGACAGTGAACAACGTTTTGTTAAATAAATGATTTTTTAAAGTACTATATTTCAACCTTGAATAATAACAAAGATTGATTTTCAAGTGTCTCATAATTTGTTATCATATGACCTTACCACAAACTGCTGTTTTGTCTCTGCTTGTTTGCATGTGAACCAGAAGTGATTGACAATGTCCTTCACCCACGAAAGTAGTGACTGGTTCCCTTTTTTCATTCCTACATTATAAGTAAACAAAAAGAGCTGGACATTTATTCTGCACTCCTTCAAACACTTTACTTTGGCAAGCTTAACTGGCAAAAACGCTTAACAAATAGCGCATGAGCATATATATGAATGCACACAACATATATTATTGTAGAAATCAAATTGAGACCACATTTGCACACAAATAATGGGCGAAATAAGGATAAATTGCACACATTAAATGTCCTGTCAAGTCAATAAACAATACAAGAGCATCAGAATAGATGCATACACTTGTTATAGCCCAAATTAAAGAAAATATCACTTAAAAAGGTGGTTTAACAGTATATAGATAGCTGTTATACATGCCATACCCATTTGCCTTATCATCGTAAGCAAATTACTCAAGTCTCATCTTTATAACTTAAATAATTCAATGTTCTACCATTATTTTAAAAATTGATTACATGCAAATAAAATATGTATTTGTAATTTATAAATGTATGTCTATGACTACAAACGTTTGATGTATTATTAAGCCCAGGTATGTAAAGTATCAATTATTCAAGTGTTTGAAACAGCAAAATGCAAATATATCAGTATATAATGTGCTTGTGTACCTCATGAAAAGACACCTTTGTTAATTTTGGAGATAATTATATACGAACAAGAGTTCCGCGGTCAGAGACATATGCCCCATAAACATGGCCTAAATTTTCACATTTATTGTGACCTTTACCTAGTGACCATAATTTCAATAGGGGTCATCAACTGTCGAAGGCCAATGCTCATGGGAAGTATCAGGTCAATCGGTCAATCCATTCACAAGTTAATGATTGGAAACGAACTGGTCTACCGACAGAAACACAGACCGACCGACAGACCTACCAACCGACATCCAGCAAAACAATATACCCCCTCTTCTTCGAAGGGGGCATAAACAGAGGCCTTAAACTGGCCATATATAAAAGTATCAATTAAGAATAGATAATATCTAAAACAACAATCTCTCTTAGACATGCTGCCAGGACCTCTTCCTGATTGTGCTGCCAGTAACTGTCAATTGTTGGCACCAGGTAGTGTGTTTGGATGCGGTGGAATTGATTGGCAGAGGGGAACTTCACTTTCAGCATCTGGGCCCACAAGGACATTTTTCCATAATTGTTTCCAGATGTAAGGATGGTGGCGCAAATAAAACAATCCCCACTTCTCATCCTTCTGTTCAGGATTGGCTGCGAGTGCCACTGAGCAGCAGTGTGGTCAGTGAGGCAAACCTGAAACAGAATAAAAGAAATGTATAGACATTTAATGTTTTAAAAAATGAGATTGGTCTCTAGAATTCAGACAACATTTAAGTGGGACCATTAAAATCGATGAAAATAGTATAACAATGTAATGCTTATATTAATTTACACACAAACTTTCATGGTGGAGAAAAAAGACCTTTATGTACAACATAATTCAATATGCAGGAATTTGTTTGTATAACATTGTTTGTTTAAAAAAAATAATGTTTCAATCTAACAGTTATTATGTAATTTATGAAAATAAGCTTTTTAAAATATATAACTGTATATGTGCATACCCATTTCAGTGATACTGAGGATCCAAAATATGACTCGAGGATCACCAGTCTGTCTGAGCCGCATGTTGGGCACTTTTTGACAGTCATCTCTGCAAGTTGGAGCAGTTGTTTAAGGAAGACTATGACCATCACTTCTTCAGCCACATGAGTCATTGCTTATTCTTGTGACTGGCTCCTCTCTATCACTCTCTTTATATTCATCAGTTTGCTCAACCTCTTCCACTCTTTCCAGACCAAACTCTGCCTCTTCAAAGGCAATTTCTTTTTTTTACTCCATGACCTTTTCAGGTCTGAAAACCCGACATTTAAAATATTATAAAATAATGTATTTGATTAAGTAAAGATGTACACATTTACATATAATTAGCTGGCACTCAACCTTTTATTAACAAGTTCACACATGGTTTGAGAATAGAAATGTCAACACTTATCAAACATTAGTTAATTAATTAATAATAACAAAACATAATTTGTAATACTCACAAGATCTGCTCCATATGAAAGTCACTAGGCTCATATACTGAATCATCATCGTCATCTTCCTCATCTTCCCATGTACAGTCCAGAGTTAAGCTGCAAATGTTAATAAAAGCTTTTAATTTAAATGCAATAACATCTTCCTTACATAATTAACAAAATGAAACATCACATACCTACACTATAAAGATAATACTCAGTTACTGTTATATTATGATGTATTTATTTTGTTAAAATACAACACTGGCTGATTAGGGTTTATTACAAAAAGATTCATAAGATAAGAACCGTTCTCCATACTTTTTACTAAAAATTAATAATTTAAATTTAATTTAATTATATTTTACTTTTTAAGCTTTCATAAAAATAAAAAGATTCCAAGATCTTAATGTATACTTGTTTTGAATCAAAACAAACCTTATAAATTAATACGGACGTTACTTAGTGTTTTTTTATCATAAAATGATAGCTTTATACTATTCGAACAGTTAAGAAGCGAAGGTATGATATTAATTTAATTATTTAAAAACAGAAATCATTCTTACTCAAAGTGGGTTAACAAACGAACTGGAGATTTTCTTCTCTTCAACCTTCCTTCATCTCGTTGTATACCTGGATTGAAATTCATGGTAAAAGTATTATGTTATATTTGTACATGCAACCTGATATGTTTGGAATAATTTAACATTTTATCATTTATTGATTCAAGGATACGATTGAAAAATTAATAGCATTTTATATTGAGAAATTATTCACTTGGACCATCAATATAAGTCTTCAGAGTACATTCCATATCTATAAATTATATATTCAGTAATTTCAGGCTTGAATATATGAATGTGTATGAAAACATTATCATTTGTACCCATTTTTGCATTTCGCCTATAGTAAATGATATAAACGTGGTATAAGAAAAAAAACAATTTGTATAACTATTTACATTTTAAACAAACATGCACTGGTGGGATGTCCTCCATTGGCATATCTGTGTCCTCTGAAGTACTGGATTTCACCTCTGAAGTCGTGGACTTAATTTCCTAAACTCCAGACATTTCAGTCATTCCTGTCACATCTCTGGAAAGAACATTTACAACATACAGTTGCAACATGCAGAGTCATACACCAGGCATTTTATCATCTATTAGAAATCAATAATCAAAATGTTAATCAGCCTATCTTATATTCCTATCCCACTGAAATTATGTTTAATTGTGCTGCAATTCTTTTGTCCACTGCACTTATTTCTTTGTTTATTTTTGTCAAATGTTCTGGAGTTAATTTAGTAACATGTGCATATGATATATGTTACTCAGCTTATTTATATTAGATAAAGATAAAACAATTAGTGTTGAGACATCATCAAATTTAGGTAAAGGCAATAAAAAATACATGTCTTGTTCTGCAGCACTGCTTGATCCCATTTCACTTATGCTGCTCATCTGGGGTGATGCAGGCTTTGGTCTCAAAACATTGATCCGCAGCGGTGTGGAGGTTGATGGCAGATGGTTTTTGGACACGCACTCTACAATACGAAGTGCTTCTGTCGACATAGCCACTCACTACAGAGATAATTTAGCATGAGCTCTGTAGCAATGGCAAATACAACACCTAGATTTTCTCAGAAAATCCCTACTGTATAACCGATATGCAAGAAGTGAAAGAAAAACGCTAGACTATTGTGTGCAAACTGTTAAATCAAAATTGTGATCAGATTCTGAGAATCAGAAACAGGAGAAAGATGTTACTTATTATCACTGTACTATAACTATAAGAATTATATTGCGCAGCACTTTTAGAGTCAGGTACACGCGATTGCATACACACCATTTGAGTTACATATACAAATCAATTCGGTAAACGCTCTTTGAACTAATAATCTTACGAAAGATATTCAAATAACTGAAATCGAATGTGTGACCTTTGAAATGTAAACAACACAGCAAGTTATAAATAAATACAAGTGACCTACATTTCAAACTCCAGAAGATAGCGGTCAACTTCAAAATCATGGGAACATCCCATTCTTTCCTTCACGCAGTTTCATTCCGTCATGTATTGCCCCAAATACACTTTTAAATTTGCACGCTCTCTTTTATGCCCTTTTCTTGCTGATTCGCTTAGAGGAGGACGTCCTCGCTTGCGGTTCGCCATTTTCGCATTCGATATGTTCAAGTTACCCAGAGTTCATATAATAATTATTCATGAGAGCTACGTCATGCTTCCGACGCTGACCGAATCCAATCTCGTGTTCGCCCGTAAATGTTCGGATATTTCGCGGGAGATATAAATGGACTTATTTTTGACCACACAAAAATAAAAACGAGCATTTTGTATCTCGTTAAATCAATTCTACCAGACAACATCTAACATTCATATTTTGCATTTTGCTAAATGGAACATTTATTTTTTAATGGGTTAGCTTAATTTTACGAAATATTCGATGTTTTTTAGCGTGATCGTTACTTTAATATTCGCGATTTTTTACATTACTTCAGCTAACACTAAGTTACCGCGGACAATTCCAACAGTCAACTTTTTGTGGATGAACCAATAAAAATGCTTTATGATCAAGCACACGTGTACATGACTCGGAATGCGGCAAAATACAACAGCGTGTGGTCACGTGGTTAGTGTATATCAAATGAAGTAAACATCGGCGTGTTTATATGCTAGATCATGGATTTGTAGATAGGAAAAATGTTACAGAATTGTGAAATTCTAAAAAAAATAATCTACTAATGTGAAAGATGCAACTTAATGTATAAGCAGTTAAAACGAATCTTAGAATCCTTTCATGTGGCACGTGAAAGGAAACCTTACCAATGATGCAAACACCTAAATCGTGTTACAAGTATTGATAAAGATTATGTTTTAAATAAAATCGTGAAATATTAAACAACCCAGAGATAAGCATTGAGTGCAAAATAACGCAATCAACTGGTCATCGAACGTACGGGACATTTTTAACCAAACAGGTACTGCCGGTGTATGGCTATTGCCTAAATCATGGAACATTGATCAATCCAACCATTAATTAAAAAAACAGATTGCAAAAATAGAACAGGAATGTGTCACGTCATCTAGCTCAATGGATATATATGAGAATCTAAAATCAGTATTTGAAAGGTCATCTTAACTTGCTATTTTTTGCAAATTAAAAGTTTGGAACATTATTGCTTACTTACGTTTCTCTTCCATCAAACCATCTATAAAAACGGTAAGAAACCAGAGGGTTGTACAAGATCAACGCCAATGTGTGCCCCCCCCCCTAAAAGAAATCGATGATGAATATAAGTTTGCCCTTAAATGCCCTTATACACAACATGCTAATGTTGAGCTTTGGTGATCACCTTTTGGCTGTCGTTCGACGTGCGTTGTGCGTCTTGCGTCTTGAGTCGTCAGTATTTATTTTGTTTACACAAGGAGGACATATTTATAACCCAATCGTCATGAGACTTGATCAGTATACTTGTTCCAATAATACTTTTTCAGAGCTTTTTACTTGATCAAGTGAGGTCAAAATTTACGTCACTTTGTTAAATTAAATAAACAACTTGTTAATATTCTTGAAGTCACTTGTATAGTGCAATGTTTATGAAATTTCGTAAGAACATTTGTGTTAATGATATATATGAGTTTGAAAAAAAAAATCGTTTTATTTTAAATCATATATGCAAGGGGTCTGGGCAATGTTATTTACATGGATTTATTTAGACTTTGTAAACACACTATAAGCCACTTTTGAGTCCTATCTCCATGGTCAGAACTTTTTTTGACATCTCGGTAAAGTTTAAAAATGGCTCCGGTCTGTTGAAAAACATGGATGCTAGATGGAGGGTGCGGGGCAGTTTTCCTTATATGGCTATATTGAAATCCTGTTAACATTCTTTAAGTCATAGTGTTAGTCCAATCATCACGAAACTTGGTCAGATCATTTGTTCGAGTTATATCTGATATTGAAAAGTGTTTCTGTACGTAGAAAAACATTGTTTTAGTGAAACCTTTTTAACACTCAATGTGTCACATTTTAAGTCTAATCGACATGAAATATTTTCAGAACTTGTGTTCTAATGATATCTCAACTGAGATAAAAATGATTCCGGTTCGTAAAAAGCAAGGTCACCAAGGTGTGTGCCAGTGTCCTGTATATTGCTATCGTGAAAGTTTGTTAACACTCTACATATTAGTCCAATAATCAAGAAACTTGTTAAGAAGATTTTAATTCTAATGCATATATAGTTTGGCTCTGTGCCACCAAGCTATGCTTCGAAATTGATAGTCATCAGTAACTAGCATGGTTGAATACCTGAGGCAATTCAAATAATTGTTTTATTCAGAAAACTAACTAATAAGAACTAATTTCGTATGTTGTACATAATGTTACCCATTAAATCAACATATATATTGATACTGATGACTACCAATTTTGAAGCATAGCTTGGTGGCACAGAGCCAAACTAATCATGATATTACCAACCCCTATCACAAGTTAGCGAAATGACCTACAAAACTCTAAATAATCTATGAGGTTTAAGGCATATAAGACTATTGCACATTTCCTAGTAAATTAGGTTCTTTTAAGGTGTAAACAATAGTTCTGCATTAGGAAAAGCCACGTTAATCCCAGCATCTTTATCATATACATGAATTGTTCAGTGTAAATTATACTTTGTCAAGTCAGATATTTACGTTATGCATTATCTAACTTAACTTTATTTTCCTGACAGATTGAATTATTAACATGTGTATATACACACACATGTTGAATATATAACACAAGTGAGTGGTACTATAAATATGTTTCTTCGTAAAAGTGTGTTTAATAGTCTGAAAATAAGAAGCGTACAACATTAAATTCACAAACAATGTTTTCTATTATCAAAGGCATTTGTCACAGGTAATATATTGACAATATTGTAGATGTTTAGCAAGATATATCTAGCTCAATCAATCGTCTTCCCTCCCACCCACTTCTTTGTACTCATTAAATATCACTTAGCAAATGTGAATAGCTCTAACACAATGTATTTTTACAGAAGTATCAATCGCATAGCTCGATGAATGATTAATTATCATCACATACCCGCTTGTCAATCTGTATCATTATGGTTTCCGATTTTACAAACCGCCCGCTTTTAGCACGCCCTTTTAGGATGAAACATAATATTTTTTTAATGAAGCTAATATAACTTATTAATGCATTTAATAATAAATTAGTCTTACCAAGATATGTATATGTAGTAAATGCTTCAATAACAACCACATGCATTTACTGATTTTACGCATAATTTTCGGACTTTTCCGTAGCTCCAAAGTATAAACGAAACGCTTTCCAAATACGGCTTATTATCAATCGCATTGGGTGCATAAATCCTTAATTAAATACTTAGCAAAATACATTGACCGAAAAGTTATATATAGAACCAAACGGCTGTTTTCACCATCATAGTGATTGTAAGATGTTACAGCCCACACAACCGAACAACGTTTGGACAAAAGAGATTTTTCGCTCGATCATGAATACGTGCATTGAAACGTATACCATTATGCATGCGAAAATGTTTATCAAAATGAGACGCACAGAAAACCGTGGTCACCGTAAGGATTAACATGAAAATTAAAGGTGAAAGTACAATAACTATGTATCAAAAGTTTAACTCTGTTTATTTATAGTGTGTTTATCATCTAACAACCAAATAGTTTAGTCTGCTGTGTACGCTCGGATGGTATTGGACGATTATAACATTTCTGGTGTGATTTGACTCTCGTAATAAATTTGTTCAGGGGAATTTTAGTTTGTAAGTTGTCTTTTATTCAATAGCGTTGGGTTGTCGAGTGACGTTTGATAGTGATGATTGTTCAGAGTTGGTCAGATGGTCGTTAAAGGAGCTCGTCGTTGTCAACTTGACCCTGAAACAGATAAAACTACTTTTTTTTTATATCTACAACTTGCTATGTAACTGAGATACATAACCTGTTTCGGCTTCTTGAGTGTGTCTTACACATAATTATAGTCAGATATAAACTGAATATGCATAATATCTTTAGTCATGTCAATCGTAGTTTCGGTGGGTATTTTATGCCGTTCACGCGTATTGTCGTGTTTAAAATCTGCTTCCATGCAACAACGTCATATCACAGGCACAAACGCGCAAAATAAGGGCGACAATATATTAGATTTATGTGTCATGTTGTCTTTTTTCGGATATAAACTACATGTAGTCGCGTTTTCGCCTCTGATTGGTCGTTATGGTGCGTTCGTTGGTCCTCAACAGGTGGGAATTCAATAACGACAAGTACCTACATTAATCGTTTCGACAGTTATATTTATTGAGTTTCTCTGTTGTTATGTTGTCACCCTTCAAACCTGCCACCACGCCAAAAAGTAATGGCATTATAAGCCTCCATACTAAAATGGCTTGAGACAACCTTATATTCGTGTATTTGTTTTTATTGTCTTGTTAGGCAAACAATTTGGTAATGGAAACACGCTGCTTGTTTTGAAACACATATAATCGTTTCGGGTAATATGTTGGATTGTTATTATTTTAATTAAGCCATTTACTTTACTCTTTATCTATAATTAGTACTCCTATTTAGAACAGCAATTTAAGCGATATAAACTGAACATAATAAAATACAATACCATCACATTTCATTTAAACACAAGCAAATTGGTTGGATTGATATTCCCCGCAAAATAATTTTTGTTTATGGATGGGTGTAGAACAACGAGAAAAGGTATTAGTGAAGGGTTGTACCTTTTGTCAATGTTGTTTTAACTCATTTGTACCTGTGATGGGTTTGCAGACAATACAATGCAGATAGTATATTTTTCATGAATCAATTAACATTGATTGTATCATGACAAAAGCAGAAATTGATTGTTATGAGCATTTTCTTAAATAAAAATCTTGCATACTGAGTAATGGCCCCCTGTGTAACAACATACAAAAATAACAAAGGCAAATAACGCAAAACTAACACAGAGGAGGGTTCTCGAGCGTTCAATATTTACTTAGGTGAATTAAAAAGTCATTCCTTTTTCACGAAAACATTCAATCTTAATATACACTAAATTTTCAGAGTGTTGCAGAGTGAACACAGCATCAGCCATGACATACGCGGAAATAACATCAATGAGTTTTTAAGGTTAACATCCATCATTGAGTACGACCTTACATTAAGCATTTGTGTAACCTTGACCCTTGATGTGAATCGTATGACCTTAGATGAAGTATATTGTGTGACGTTGACCTTAACCCTAGACATGAACCTTGACCTTAACCCTAGACATGAATCTTAGATAATATGACACACAGCAAGGAAGAAGATGGAGGAGAATTATGGAAGGTTATTTAAGAATCCACTTTTGCTAAGTAAAATAATGGCTAAATAATAAATATTTCTACAAATTTGTGACCTTTGATGTGTGACCTTGACTTTGGTAAAAACACATAGATCTTGCACTGCCTGATAATTGAGTACAATTAAATCAGGAAATTTTGAGAATCCATTTTAGTATGGTAGAAAACTTACCAAATAAGGCATATTTAATCCTAATGTGTGATTTTGACCTTTGTGTGTGACTTTGACCATGACCCTAGCAAGCTGGATCTTATATTTGACACTCAGCTAGATAATGGAGAACAATTGTGGACAGTTATTACAGAATCCCTTGATGTATAGTAAAGGAATGACTAAATAATGAATAATTCATACAATTTGTGACATTTGACCTCAATATGTGACCTTGACCTTAGCCCCTATGATAATGGGTATTGAATGTAAAGCACTCTCAGATGATTGAGAAGAGCTTTGGCAAGTTTCATTGCTCTGGCTCATGTGTTAATGGAGATATAGCTCAAAGCTTATATTTAAAAGCTTTTTTTTCAAGATTACAAAGGGCCATGACTCCGTTATTAACAGATGGTGTACAATGCCATTTGGCGTACCTCATACTCTTATCCATATATATACTCATACCAAGTTTCAATGAAATCCGCCGAAGGACTTCCAAGATATGGCTCCGGAAACACAAGTGCCGGACGGACGGAATGACGGACGGACGGACGGACAACACCAAAACAATATCCCTCCTCCTATGGCGGGGGATAATAATAAAATGTCTCTTACCTTCAATCCTCTTAATGGTATATTCAATCAGGTACCACATTGCTAAAATGGACGAATATTTCAGTTACCCGACATATAAATTTGCATCTGTCTATTTTTGGATAATAAACTTACGGTAATAGGATGTACAGCAGTGTTTCATCAGATAAATTCAAATAAATGATTGATTTGCTCATACATAACATCATTACAAAAAATCGACTACGAATGTATATCTTTTTCAGACGATACGTTAATGAACTTAGAAAAGGATCAAACTCAAAGATCTAATGCCAAAACATGAGCTGTGTATTCCTAAAATATGTAAGGAGCTCTGCTTGCCTCAAATTAATGAACGACATCAAAATTATCATTTATATTTTACTCTTAAAAAAGGTATCTTTTGCCAAAACTTCACAGTTGTCTCTATAAAATCCCTATAAAGGTGACGATCAATAATTATTTACCGATTTTTAAATATTTTTTTCATATGTTATTTATAAATGTTATCAAAAACAATATATATAGATATATGCTATTGGACATTACCATAAAAAATGAGCAATACAACTTATTTTGAGCTCAAAATACAGTGTCCTCCAAGTCAATTGTGTTTACAAACAATCAGTTTATTTACATCGCTGTTTACTCAGGAAAGTGAAAGTGAAAGTGACTCAGGTCACCAAAAATATATCGTTGATTTTCAACGTTTTCCGGTATCACTCACAAAGTAGGTCGCTTCTTAATGGTTAAAACGTTTGTAGTGATCTAATAAGTTACTTTCTGCTGGTAAAAAGTTGTTTAAAAAAGAATTAAAATTGAATTTTCTTTCGGCTATTTTTAGCATACGTCACCGCTTTGAGGTTACACATCACTTTAGTTGCAAAGTTGTAAACATTTCTTCCAATTATGAAACGGGTATATCTTCCATAATTCTTGACAACGTTGCACCTAAGCTGTGTTATTAGCATTTTTTATGCAAGAGTAACTGAAATCCGGTAAACATTAGACCAGTTTATGTGTATTATAATTGGATTTGTCACCTTTATAGAGCCTTTAACATGATCTTACGTTGAGATCAACTTTAAAACTAGAGAACCTTACATCAAGGTTTATTTGGGATCAAAACTTTCCAATGAAGTTAAAGCTGATGAAATAACATTACAAATACTATATATGCTCTGGGAAATTAAAAAACATGATTAATTTATATTAGTAAAAAGAATGATGAATGCAAGAGTTACGCGCTGCGATCGGTGGTACTGAAATTTAAAACAACATACGTAAATAAATTTTATTGTACAATTTCAAAAATATGGTAATGTCTTTATACATGAAAAAAACATACTCAACCTTATATGTCTTGTAAGTTTGTACTATTGAATGTTTCGGAATAAAAAAAATGCACACATTGAGTTGTGTTATCGAAACAGCCCCATTTACTATTTATTAATGTACTTATGTACTGTTTCTTAAGTCAACTAGACGTTTGTGGAGTTTTGTCGTTAAGTGTGTTAAACGTGTCGTTCACTTGGTGAACCTTGATATAGTTTACACTTTTCAAACATTTCCAAATTAACATTTTTCTTTTTGTTAAGCTTACCGTGTCTCGTGTAAAAGAACTGTTAAGCTGATACTAACGGATCATAATAATACTGTAGCGTTATTCGATCCGAACAATGACGCTAACACATAGATAATGTTTCCATTTTATTTCGCTCCATAAATTGTAATTCAAAAAACTTTCCAAAGTCCAGATCCAAATCCAATAGTAAATGAACAAGATACAAGCGATCCCATAAACGGGGCCTCGCCCAATACAAAAAGAAATCGTACACTTACATCCTTGCCTGTGTGCGTTGTACCTCTTATTAAGGCAAAAAGTGGCAGTTTATATACCCATTTAACACTAGACGCTAGTATGTAATATAAGGAAAAGTCCAGCCTGTTAAGGAAAGAGTTTGATTAATACATGACGTTTTGGCCTAAGCAATTGACAACATGGGAAAAAGGCTTGTTCAATTAATACATTAGTTGTAATAAGGCCGGGCCACACCATGAAATTGTGAAAGGATTTTCTCAAATATTAACTAGCTTTAGGCTATTACGTCTCAATACTTAGTTCACATAGTATGGATTGTATCATGTTAAAATGACAAAAATATTGTTCCACCATAGTTAGGTAACCATTGTTTAGTATTAATGTAATTATAATACAAGTGTCGTGTTATCATAACATTTTATAATATTATAGTCGGTCGCGATACCATATTTGTAAAGTAGCACTATTTTCATCGTACTGTGTTTTATAAGTCTACCTTAATGTGGGTTTCAGTACTAAGTATCATTTTTTAAATTTCATCTGACTTCATCATACGCATCATATTTAAGAAATTTCGACGTATTTTTAATGTCATTTCTAACAAAATGTGTTTCAACTACACATTGTGTTCTTTTTGGCTTTGGAAGTAACTAATATAATTTTATATCGTAAGAAAGTATGCAAAAGTAGATAATTACCGTTAATACCGGGTGGCAGCTCTGAAATTAAAAAAATATGTTGAAGGGGAATGCGTTGCCAATATCAAACATTAATTGTATCGTCTTCTTAAACGTCTCGTCAACTAATGAGAATATCACAAGATAAATAAACATATAGGGCTTTATTGTAACACAGTTAAAGCAGGAATTCAACTTATTGACGAAACATGGCCACATGATTAATCTTATGAAGTTGTTTATAATTAAGAATCATGTCATGGTCTGATTACTGCGTTGGTTGTAAATTCTAAAATTTTCTGAAAATATGGTCATCTCTGCTGTGGCTTGTTGATAAACCATTCGCAAATAAAATTTGACCTATGATATGTTATTGCTTTTACACATTCTTTCATCAAAGCAAAGTCTGCATGTTACAACAGTCATTATAACAATTTGCAATATCCTATAAATTACAAAGAATATTTGGTAAACGATTAATTTAAATTAAAATATTAAAATAAAAAAAATGAGCAAATTTTAATAAACAAAAGTGACGTGTTTGTACGATTTATTTTATTTTATTTTAAATTAATATTTGGATAGTATACCTTCGAGTTGACGAAGTAGATCCGCTGGAAATAAACATAAACAATTATCAACGACGGTTATCATCAACATATAATACAATATTTAATGTTGGTGTTGCGAACAATAGCAAATAAACACACACTTTGAATAGCGTGTTGGTACATATGTGAAATGAAGCGAAAAATTGTTAATGACTGAGTATTGACAAAACCGAAAAATGTGCATTTTTTAAAATAGTGTTCAAGCATCTAATGATATCAAAATCGTGTAGAAATATAACTTGAATAACCATTAATATCAACTAATATGTTGTTTTTTTTCAGGAATTCTCCCGATATGAATCAATTACATTTATATTTAAATGTTGCTGTAAGCAGTTATGAGCGCGAGTTCGTTTAAAAAAAACTATTTTCAGAAAGATAAAACATAGTTGCACAACTATACTTATCATTATTTTTTAATAAATTTAATTTGATTAATTTATGTAGGCTATTTGATTAACAGCGTGTTGTAAGGGTTCTAGTAATCGCTTATATATATATATATATATATATATATATATATATATATATATATATATATATATATATATATATATATATATATATATATGTATGTATGAATAATGACGAGATTTATCCAACTGAGGATCTCTATGGAGTTGCAATATTCATGTAATTAAGCTTATATTGGCTATGCTAGGCAACACAATACAATGGATGAATTTTCGTTAACAAATAACGTTACTCTTTCAACATAATATAGTGTAATTGAATACATGCAAGAGTTACCTAAGATGTCAGGTAACAAAATGTTGATGTAGTATCTGAATGCATTGTGAGTGACTGACTTTGACAAAATGTGTTTTCATTTTGAGCTTTTGACTTCCAACTTAATAGATGTATATCAAATTAATCTTAAAAAAGAAATTTCTAATTGTATGTTAGGCAAACTATTCTGTTACTATAAAAATAGTATTTATGTTCTTCTCTGTAAGTGGTTAAGCATTTTAAATGTACAACGCGCTATAAATGTACTCATATTGAATTATCAAATATGAATGACCAAACTCCTGCATAGTGTGAACTCAGTCTGACATGAACAGACAAACCCATTATCAATAATGAATGTCAAATTGACATATTGGTGTCTGGCAGCGTTGTATATTTAATAAACAAATAGATTAATAGTGACCTTACAGTTATACCCTTAAAAGGTTATTCAAGTTGCCGGGACAAAATAGTGAGACAATCTCAACTAGGGGTGAATGTAACTAATGCGATTACCGGTTCGTTTACCTTAAAAATATAAAGTTTGCAGGCAAGTGTATTCGGTATCAATTACATTGTTTATATTGTATGACTTACTTGACCGAACTACATACATGTTTGTTGCAATCACGTACTTTGTTATTTATTGCAAGGAGCCGATCACTTGAACGATTCAGTGCAATACATACAACGCAACATTTAACATAAACATGATACAAACTGTGGTCATCGTCTTGGATTAGACACATCGCCAATTACCATTTTTTCCTAGACTACCACGTAGGGATAGTTTTACTCCAGATACACGTTATGCATAAAATGAAACCAAAACTCGACGTGTTTTACCTTCTCTGGCGTTGCGCGTTATCTCTGTAATATATTACAAACGTATTATGCATACAATTATGCGACAAAAACCGCTTTTTATAAAAGTTTAATAATGTCATGACAATCAAATTTAGTACGATTGTATGTGCATGTTTTCGTAAATGTGCTATTAATTATTCAATTTTGTTTAAACTAATTGACAATTAGTAAATCGTTTTAGAAAAAAGGGGGTGCTCCAACTTTGGTATATATATTTATTTATTTATGTATTTATATTTATAATTATATATTGGAAAATTCCCGTTCTAATTTGCCATGAACGTGCGATCCAATATATATTTGACCATAAATATCAATAAAATATTAAACATTGTTTCTAAAGGAACCAATGAAGCATTTGTACCTGAACATCTTTGATGAGGTAACGCTGTAAAAAAGAAAAGTATAGTTAGGCTGTTTCGTATTTTCTACACATAACCAAACGCTTTATGCAGATATATCGTTTTTCCAATTCAATTACACCGCTCAGACATTTCGTCACAAATTTTCATAATAATCCGTAAATATATTGCAATTTAAAGACTGCATTTATTTTGCACTCAATATTAAGTTTTGTAAACCTATCTAGGACACAAACTTCGCCTCTTCTGATAACATAACTGTGTCAGCCATATGCAAATCCAAGTCGATTTCGACTGATTTGCGACTCAATTCGCCATTAGTGTCAATAACGTGAGAATTTCGAAGATACCTGAACAAATACTGACTTCTTACTAATGTGAAAGGGCAACAGTTTAATTTCCAATTCGATTTATGTCAATTTCTTGAATAGTGACTCTGTCTAATCATAATAGTCAAAATAGTTACATATGAATAGTTAACGGAATTTATCTTTATTTAAAGGGGTTTCATTATTTTATTAGCTGGAAAAAAACTCTACTAGTGATAACAACATGTCGCCTTTCTCCGGCTTTCTGATAGCATCGTGAAATGATCATTCCGAAATAAATATGTATTGTCGTACTAGTTTGTGTAAAGAATCGCAATGATTGTTTCTTTACACACTTACCCCCAGACCATTGCTTATTATATAGCAATGATCGCCTTTCAGGTATGCATTGCCTAGAAGAAGCATGCGGTGTGCTTCGTATTATTAAAACAAGAATGCGTTTGTATTGGGAACAACATTAATTATCGCACTAAGATTTCAATGTTGGTTGGTATGAACGTTTCTTCTAAAGTGCTTCATACGTCTTCACTATATTAATGTCATTTAACTACCATCACCATGGCGAACATTTTTTCAGCAAAACGAATTAATACTTTCTTAAAATTTGTTCAAGTTACCATGTTCTCAGCATATGTCGAGGTAATTGGGGAAAATAATCGTTAAAAGTCTCATCTCAATCGACTTATTGAAAACACGTCGTATCATCCTCTCTTACATGCTATTATAATCAATATACCGAATACAAGAAAGTATGATTTTTTTTTCAGTGATGTGTAATAGTGTTTGGCAATATGTCAATTATCATAAATACAAGAGTATAATCCCCAAGGGCTTTAGCTGTTTAGCTGAACTTACATCATGGTTTATATACTCTATAGTGTTTCTGTTTCATTCAAAAGTAGAAGACACGATCAATAATTTCTTTCCTTACAAAGTTTGAAGAATTTCATTGTTTGCAATATTGAAACAACTTCCGTATGGATAATACTGGTAATTGCATACGTGTTTTTTCGCAATGCTCGATTATGAATGTTTACGAATCACAAGACATGTTCAAGTTAGTCTTTAGGAATCGGTAAAATCTTTTTAGAGATAGATGATTCATCATATAAATTGTTGTTACTGTGCATGTGGTTTATTCAAAGTCCAAATAAACATGCTATGCGTAATAGCCCTTGTGAAATACATAGGGTTGAGATCAGCTTTCGCTTTAAAAAAAAACAGTTCGTCGCGTTGGTTTTGTTTTATTGTATCATACTATACAGTTGCATACGTTGGTCATTAAGTATGTTACACCATGACATTTGTGTTGGCAAAATGACAAAAACACCATCGAGTTACCTATCCAACATACACCTTGTTTTAACGATATTCATTTATTAAACCGTTTCTGTTCATAGGATACGTTTTGTCAGTATAATGTGTGTTTTATTTGTGATTTTGTGTAATGCCGGATACAACTTAATATTGATTGTCCTTACAAAGATAAGTCGATCTATTGATATAGACGCCCAGTGCTCGTAATGTTATTATTTTGAAGTACGGGAGATTAGATGTACCGAAAAGCCACCGAAAATAGATGGATACAAATATCCACATGATGCAAAACATTAATAAGGGCTACCTTTGGAGATAAAATAAATGTAAGTCAAGTGTATCTTACCTTCGAGCTTCGTAAAGAGTTCTGCAAGAATAATAATAAATTCCCAGTTCGCAAGGCTTGAACGCAGATTACCATGCGTGCACAACACATGCAATGGTTGTCTTTTAGAACGATTAAAATGTAAACAAATAAATAAACACAACTTTATAAATTAGCAAACTCTACTTTTACCACAAAATTGTAATATCTTGAATGAAAAATGGATATTATCGAAATGTTTCTGTAAAGTACATATATCCGACTAGTATAGTGATATAAACACACTTTTCCATGTGAAGTAATGTAACAAGTAAGATATAAATTGTTATGAAATGAAAATGTATAAAGTTAATTATCACCAATAAGTTGGTGCATTAACATATGCAGATCTAAAAGTTATGTATGGATTTTAGCGGAATGATTGTACAGAGTGATTCTTTTTTTAATTATTTATTGATCTTACCTTTACGCTCATTAGCTAAAAACAGAAAAGTTATCTATTAACAAATCCATAAATTTTAAAACATGGGACATCAACTTTGAATTTGCAAAATGAACACAAGGAGACTTTGCTTCACGTTATATTTACAAAACACAACAACAAATATATATGTGAATATGACAGTAAAACAAACGTGTTAGTGAGACTTTAACAATTCAATTAATTGATTAAGCGACGCGACAAATTGGCGTACGCTTTGCTATTAGTTAACGATTACGCTTAGGATTTTAATTGGAATGCAGACTTTGGTATATTAAAGATCTTCCAAAAGTCGTTGCTGGCCTTAAAAACAGCTTCCTAAGTTCTAATAAACAAGTGTCAATGCCGATGAAACGCCGCATCAGGTTAGCCTTGTCGGCAATTAGAGTCGGTATTATGAGGCGCATACAGATCATTTAAACTTAAGCTTTGCATTATAGATTTGAATCTAAATGTTGCACGCTACGCATCGACTCTTGATGAAGTTTTATCATTTTTTTTAAAACAGGACTGAGTTTGGACATAAACTTGCAAAACTGTTAATATTCTTTAAAAAAAATCACAAAATATATAGTTCCCGTGATCAATAGAATCCGGTGTCGTATTTATTGTGTGAGCTCGTTCCGTATGTTACACATGTATTTGAGGTATTAACCTTAATTTAACGGACACTATAAACGGAATTTCGGTAGTACACGAGCAAAACAAAACAACATATGCCATCGGTAGGCATTTTTTTCAACTCTCAAATTTTATTTTAGATACATATTTAAATTTGTATAGTTAAAACATGTCTCCAATACAACATTAAAATGCTAGGCTTTTATTTCCACAGATTATTTTCCTTTCGGTTTGCTTTAAGTTGGTCGGAAATAGTATTTGTCCATATGACAATCCATTACCTTGTAAAAACCATCTTAATGGCCATCCGAATGCTAGTGTGTTTAAATTCTAAAGTACCAGATGCGTAAAAATAATAACCACAGATTGATTTAATTTATTAAAATGCCTGTCAGTCTCAGCCATATATGGTTTAAAGAAGACGAACACAGATGCACTATACACGCTTGATATTCAATTTGATATGCAGTGAAATTATGTTATTCAATATATAATGCAATACATGGCCTATCATGTTGCGTATGCAGACATATGTATCCTTTGATACAACCAATTTTTACAAAACATTGTCGAATGAATATTATTCAAAATATTACATCATTAGATTGTATCGTGTTCTTTTAACTACGCTTTTTTTGAATGATTATGTTTTGGCTAAATGGAGATATCAAGGGCAAATGGGACCGTATCAGTAATGTTTATTATATTTTGGCATGGGTTTCGTGATATAAGTTTGGCTTGTAATGTCAAGCGCTACAAAATATTTGTCATTTTAAACCATATTATAAAACTCATCCAGGAATGTCTTCACAGCAAACCGCATTAGACCCAATTTTCCCAGAGCGATGCTTCATTTGGGAAATAACAGAAGTTTCATTTAACATGAGTTGTACACAGATTTAAACCCCAAAAAAATGCTGAAGGTAAAAGTACAAATAATATGGAGCTGCTTGTAATACAGCTATCGGTAAGAATGAACATCTCCGAAATCAAATGTATTGTTAGAGACCGTGTATTACATTTTTCATCTCTGTAGGGATATTACATCGACTCTTTAAAATTGGAAATACATTATAATAGAAGAGCGACTAAAACACATTTCATATATTAAATGGGTTGCACGACTAAAATATTGTCTTACCTTGCTGAAGACGCAATATTTCTGAAATGAAAGAAATTATTATAACTAGATATATAAATCACACAAAATAACACGTGCGTTTAACAATTTTTCATACCTCACGCGTTTTGATTGACATAGAGAAAAATGTTCAGGATACATATTGGAACACATTTAATAAAAATACATCAATCGTTATGTAACATATCGGAAACTGTTTACTTGGTCAACATTTAAGTATTGTAAAACTTAAATGAAGATATACAATTATCGACAAGGAGCAAAAAAAGAGTCAAATAGCATTGACGTTTAACCCACTCAATGCATTAAACAGCTTGACAAGCATTGACTGCGTCATTTACAAGCCTTCCATAAAGAAACTGAAAACTGTGTGGAGAAGTCAAACGTCAACGTCAATTTACATGTCCAATGTTAAAACATTGGACGATATACTAACTGCTCGGACTAGACCTTAATTAATAAGGCGTAACCACAATGTGGGCATGGTATGTGGATTTAAGACTTGCGTCTGTTGACAAATAGCGCACACTATGAGAAATGAATGGCGTAGGGCCACAGGCCGCCTACATGTGACATGAAAGAATTAACGAAATGAATACTCGTAATTGATTGGCAGGGGATGTATTGTAATAGAATTTTTTTTACAACTTACCTTCAATATCAGTAAAACGTTCACGAAAACGTTTGCTCATTTCTGCAATAGAAAGATACATTGATCTTAGTACTTGACGTGTTAAAGAAAAATCTTGCTGTAGAATTAACTTAAGCGTTACTCTACACATGTATCTGACAACCTCATTAACATGTATAACACATAAATAATAGTTTTATGGAACGTTTTAAGTATTGTAAGGCTGGGAACAATAAGACGGGTAATGTAAGGCCATACACAATATATGATCTTATAAGCGTATTTTTGCGGCTATATTTGCGGATGCCTTGCCAACACAACATAACAAAAACATTTTGACATGTTGACACTCAAGCCGAAGTGTTTAAGTAATTCATAAAACAAAACACATGTCAATTGCTGCAAGCGTTTCGCTAAAACATACATATGCAACTTGTATTATACTCTTGTGGGTTTCACATATCCAAATGACACTTGAAATAGTTACAAAGGAAGTTTTACAGCTCGATGCTCAGTGGCCATTCACTGCCCCCAAATCAAATGTAACCGGGGTAGAAATTAAAACTTTAAAAAAGCAATCAAAAACCAAATATATATTGTTCCTAATTATCTAATTAATGTGTTTTACTGCGCAGATATATAACAAACATGTATAATGCAAAATTACATGATGCTTTAGTTGAACGTTATTTCCTGGTGCTTGTATGTGTGCTTACTTATTAATTTTATAAAATAAAATATATGAGTGTTGTGTTAGTGAATTTAAGTGTAATACCTTTTTGTCATGCCCGTCTGCGGACAGATCCATATGAAAGTCAAAATGGTTGAGTGTATGTGCGTGCGTGATTGTATGTGTGAGTCTGCTTGTGTGCGTGCGTTTGTTCGTCAATGTGTACGAGTTTGTTCAGTCTGTAACTTTGTCATTCATTGTTCAATGTTGTAATAACTTTCCCAAAAAGACCACCATTATAAGACGACGTTTAGCGTATACAGTCTTTTAGCATTTAAGGTCAAGATCGCACGGAAATGACACAGGTAAAATTTTGGCATAAAACAGCTTGACCGGATTGAAACTTTGTCATATATCATACAATTTAACCTACCACAAATGACCACCCCGAAATGTCGGCATTTCGCGCACACCTGTTGCCCTATCTCAGAGGTCAAGATCATTGTGACTTCATGCAGTTATACAATAAATTACCCAAATAAACAGCTTGAGTAGATCATATGTCAAATATTCCAACTGACTCACTACTTAAAATTACAAAGTTGAAATGAAAATTTTCTATTCGACCATTACACATCTTGTCCGGACTGTTAATTCATAATTTAATTCTTAAAATAATATTCTAAACATGATGAACATATTGGGAAGGAGTGTCAACCCTTGAAGAAAGGTCAATATCACACTTATGGCGAACGGTCAAACAAGTGCAGCGTGCAGTTTCTTAAATAATTCGAACAATTATTGTAAATTTTCTTGATATGTTTCCGACAAGTATTTTGTTACTTAAAACAATTTATTATTATTATTATTAAAAATATTATTTGTAGTAGATGTAGTAGTAGTAGTAGAAGCAGTATTAGTATTAGTTTTAGTAGTATTATAAGTATAAATAATATTTTATAATTTCATTTTTATTATAATTAATGTATTTTATTTTATGCTTTCCGGTAGTTTATAGAGAAGTATCAGTGAATTAAAACTGATAATTTCACTGTTTCAAACAGTGAAAATTAACAGTAAAAATTATCGATAATTATCACTGTTTACTGTGACATGACATCATTTTTTTTGACGAAATGACGTCATTATCCCAGCAAAATTCTTTAGTTAAACTCCTTAACAATGTATATGAACTGTGAAAATAACATAAAATAAAAAGAACATTTGTTGGATTCGGTGGAATATTGTGATCATAGAAAAAATATATTTTCTATGATCACTCGTGAATTAAAATCGATAATCCACCGAATCCAACAAATATCCTGTATATTTCACGTTTAATGAAATCACAATTGTACTGATATTTGCAAGATTTAAATTGGTTTTAACGCTTGATTTATATCTTGAAATGCTTTGCAAGTACTTGTTTTAACCAAACTAGAGGACTAGTTTAAAGGCAAAACGTTAACATTATAGAATTCAAATGTAAGTTTACTTCGTGAAGATAAATTAGTATGATTGCCCTATATCAAATCCTTGTACGTACTGTTAGAAAAAACAAATCAGTATTCTTATTTCGTGCGAGTGTAAGTACATGATTTCTGATGAATTTTGTACCGGTATTAATTAATTCGTTTACACTCTGTTGAAACTACCAACAGTAATATAGTATTATACAAGTTAAATTTCAAGTTTATATGTAACGTTTATTCTAAAAGTGTTGTCATGTTGTAAAATAATCAACCTTATTAGAGTTTGTTAATGCCATTATTTGCGTGTGAAATGTATTAGCATATATTTTTTTTTTAAACAAAAGTCTTTCGTCAAACAGTGCAGATAGTTCAACGTTTAAACACGTCGAACTTTATGAAATGTTAGCCAATTATGTTTACTTATTACATATTATAGCACGATATTTATTTAAAGCATAACCGAATGATACGTTTAGTTCTTAATCCTAGTGTATCAAACTGATTATTGATTATTGAATCTTCATATTATTGAGTGTCAACTGCCGTTTTCACTTAGGACGGAAGATAATTAATCTCCATGTAGAAAATGTCAGTGTTACTATATGTGTCTATGTCTCAAATACCAGTGTTTATGTGACTGGTCTAGTATGTGTCCATTTGCGTCTCTTAACATATTAGATTCAGTCAATTGTCGTGTGTGCGTCCAACTACGTAATGTGATGACATACACGTTGTATACAGTGATAATGAGGGATATCTAATATACAAGCTTTTAATTGATCAATACTAAAATCCCAGTACAAGTGTTTGCAAATTGCTCACCATGATTTCCTTTGCTCAGGCTGTCGAAAGACACACTTAATTTTTTTTTTTATCTTACTATTTTTCTTACAACCTGTTGAGTATTAGATTGTTTGTATTTGTATTTTTTATTGTTTTTGTTTGTTTTTATGTTCCAAAATATAGAAATTATCTCTGTCTCACTCTCTCTCTCTCTCTCTCTCTCTCTCTCTCTCTCTCTCTCTCTCTTTCTCTCTCTCCGTTTAAAAAACAAATTTAATGCAACAGAATCATTTAAAAACTAAGTCAGACGTGTTTAACGCATTGCGACGCGTTTTGTACCCCATGTGTACATGTATATTCCGTTCCGAATCAATAAGACGTTTACTGTTACAGCTTAACGTTATTTGCCAATTGTTGCAAATTTGACTAGTTTCATGATACTAAACGTTCAACTATGCTCTCTGTATAAGCCGTGAGACATATTCGTAGTTATATGTTTCTGTTTTCAAATCTACGTATTCGGCCACAACTTGATCATAGACCCTCTAGTTATTTTATTACGCTGTTAATTACGACTTATCCATTGAACATGAGAACATTTGTTGATTGTCTTCCTTACTTTTTCTATTTAATCAATTCGCGTCGAGAGAATGTTTTATTTAATACTTCCCGATGATTTATAGAGAAATATCTGTAAATTTAAATCGATAATTTACTGTTTGAAACTGTCAAAATTATCAAAAATGTCAAATAAACGTGGAAATATATTCTTGTATATGATCACTCGTGAATTAAAATCGATAGTCCATCAACTCCAATAAGTATTCAATCTTTATATCTGGTTTTGCTAAGGCTTTCGATACTTGTTTTTTTTCTTAGTTAGTTTCGTCTTTAATACATTTTATAAAAATATATGACGGTAAAGTGATCTCACTTTTGATCTTGTTGAATGCGCTATAATTCGAACCTATCTGTTATAGGAGCATTAAACTTTACTTCGTTTTATGTCGCTGTATTTTTAAACTATCTTAAGCCAAGTAGCCATTGAAAGGTGTAACAAAACCACCAGTAAATGGTCACGTTATGGAATAAAACCTGTATATCAAACCATGAACAAAGGCAATCTCTAATTAGCTGTAACAGTTCCTGTCGTTTAGCATTTACCGATGGATTTAATTGACTAAACAAACCAATAATGCATTAACAACGTCTGAACCTATTAGAAAAAGCACATAGATATTGCGTATATACATTTCCATGTTTAAATATGTGAACATAGTATTTTTTGACAAATTAAAAACCTCTATAGCTTTGAGAAATTCTTTAGATGAAAATATTGTGTTTTTTTCGTCATTTTGACCAACTTTAAATGAATAACTTTTTTCTTAGTGTTTTGGTTATTCTCTGAACAATTTGGATGAACATATTACGTTATTATGTGCGAATGAAATAAAAATGGTCATACTAATAACGCTGCATTGTGAACAACTTATTGTTATATATGTATGTTTTCCAGACGTTTTTGTTTCCTTGTGTACACACCTTGTGTTGCTTTAACCTTTTCGTCATAAGTCATTGTATTCTCTGATTTAAAACAGCGTTTTAGGAAATGCCTTAGCTGTTCAACATACACATGTCTTCATTTATAGCTATTGTGCAATAAACATCGATTGGCGACCGATTCTTTGACGTAAAATATTTTGCTTCAGTAGAACTGTAAAGCCAATGCAAATATGATCATCATAACTACAGAAAGTGTCATGGTACTCTAACCAGAGCCTTATAAAGTTGTTGTTATTGGTGGTATCTTTACTGCTAGTTTGTGTTCAGGTTACTTTTTAAGTATACGTTTTATGTATTGCTTTGTTGTTCGGTCTTGTGCCTTACCTTCTATCCGTCCGTGTGAACGTTTATATGTACGTTTATTATATAAATTACGAACTCGGTTGTTTATATTCGTTTTATATAATTGTTTATCGGATATAAAGCCTTACGATTTTTTTTCACAATGGAAAAATGCATTAAAATCAGCTAATTTAGTAAGTTATGCAAAGGCACGCAATTTCATAACGAGATGACAACGAAGTTTGTGTTTCGTTAAAACATATTTAACTATTACATGGAACAAACAAAACATTAAATCACACTGTGCATCTAATATCGTGTAAATTGATTGGTGAAATATGTTTAATTACATGGATACGTTATGGTTTCTTAATTGACCGTTACACGCGTGCAGTGTAGCTGCAGGTTACACGGTGCCATGCATTTATTCGAATACACATTAGTTTGAACATTTTATTTCTAAACGTAAACATTATATTCCACACATTTAAACTATATCATCTTTTTTATTTAAATAGCAGCCCATTCATAAGCTAAAAGCTTGGTGTGACCGTTATTGCATTATCTCCCACAACCAATATCCCACAGATATTATATGTTGACATTTTTATCATGGGAAATTTTTTCATAAACTAGCTTAACCTATTATAAACGAAAACTGACTTAACACATTGCTGGCCCAGTTCTTGCAAAGTATCAATCATATACAGACAGTCATGCAACCACTTGCGCTGTAGATATATACATTGCGAACGGTGAAGCAAACGTAAGAGAAATTTATGTAAAAAATATATCGTTTATGAGAATCATTCCTTTATTAAATTTCAGAGAAAAATAAAGTACATTGATAATGTAACTTCTCGCAAACTTAAAGATACTTAATACCTAAATTTTTAAGGGAAAGTATCTGTACATTATTTCAAATCTTAATTAATTTATTTTATACGGGATTTGCATGATTGTAGGGATTTGCATGCTAATACGCTCTGCCTGTTTGCCCTAAATACACAAGTATTTAATTTGTGGTAATGCGGATACCGATTTGCTGTTCGGATTATTTGACCTCAGGTTTATTTAAAGTAATTCATATCTCTTAAACACCGTGAAAAAAATCACTAAACTAGAAATATAAGTTTACATGTACCTGTGAGTATGCACATATGGTTTTCTAGCAGCTATAAAAAAGAAAAGAGTTATGTGCTGACGCGTAATCGAAAGTAAAGTACTATTATGATAATGAGAGTACTTACATACGATTTGAAATTGATTACGCAATAAAAAACATATTTATTACAACACTAGTTTTCCTTTTTATTTCATGTGTCAATTTCATTAAAAAAAAACAGCAATCAATACAACACCAAGTATACATATTATATTACATAAATTCCCCAATATTTGAAGGGAAACCGAAATGAACCGAACTGTGGCAAAGTACCATACTAAAGTATGATAAGTTGCCGTAAAGGCAAGTAAACATGCAATAAAAATATAAGCAATTTACCTTTGTCAACTAATATCTGCGATATTTGTATAAAGCTTATCGGGTATTTATTGTTTCAATTCATCAATAACGTTTGTTCCTAGTCCAATAAGACACCAAGGATGATTTCGCTAAAGTTGCCGGTTCTCTTCTAAATGCTGTTTTAGATCTTTTGGTAAATTTATTTTAAAATCGAAAAAAAACTTCAATATTATAATTGAAATGTATTTACAACAGATATAATGTTTTATAAATTACATATATTTGGAATGTTGTCAGTTTGTATTAGAGTACATAAGACATTATTGTTAAACACTGTTTACAAGAAAGGAAAAGGAAACGGAACCGAAACAATCTCGTATTTGATACCGGTGGATCAATAATAACAATTTAGACATATCTTGAACATTTAACCTTTAAAACAAATTGATGTAGAACACATAATTTTGACAAAATGAAAATTTTGTGAATGTGCTTATACAAACTTTTTAAAGCGTACCTGATTGCTTGTTTGTCCGAAATGATATTGAACCAACTGCCCACGTCCGTTTCTCCGGGCTTATAAATACTGGTTACGTGTACGTATATTTATATTTAGGCACGTACGCTTTTTACTAGGAAGTGTCCGTTTCAACGAATTGTGTCATAAATATATGTTCCTGTAAGGTATTTGAAAAGTATGGTTGTCATACTGGCATGTGAATCATGCATAGGGTGAGATCAGAGTAATTTTTGGAAATGTGTAAAGTGGAAATTGAAATTGCAGTAAAGGAATGACTAAGCAACAACAACAACAACAACAACACAGTGCTTGTGTTCGAAAGGAATGTCTCAATTAAAATAGCGATGTTGCCGTTTTATACCCACTTATTCAATACCTTAAATACAAAATTGATTTTATTGGTATGTCTCCCAATTTACATGTGAGTACAAGTGTGTGTTAGTGAGGGTGTGTTGGTATGCTCGCTCAAATGCATTCATTATACTATGACTCTTTCGATTTGGGAAGATGTTACCACTATATATTAGAAATATAAAATAAAACCTCAACCATGGTTTATAATAACGTGACTGCTAATAAGCTGTTGTAGTTTTTTCATTATTTTGATTACAACTAAACTGGCTATTATTATAATTGCATTTGTTTATGTTTTGCATTTGTAAAGAATGAAATATCATTTTGGGGCAGTTTATGTTTTGTTTCTAAACTTCAAGTAGGATATAATTATCCGGAGTATAAATATGTATTATTCCCTAATATGTTACTGCTAACAGGGAAATATATAACCAACTGTTCAATGTAATACTAGATTAAATAAGTTTTGTCTCTGAACTCTATGCAAGGATAATGTAGCATTTGACATGTCCATCAGAACGCTTTAACAGGCAATGGTAAATGTAATAGCATTCATAATTTTCCCTATAATTGCTTTTGCCTGAGGTAAAATTTCTAGTTTCGATTTTAAAAACACGTAAACCTTATGAGCTGTATGAAATATAAACAAATACTGTATGTACACGAACACATGAATCAAGTGTGCTGACTTCAGCGTATTGATATTTTATCTGATAATTATTAGTAATCATACCGGGAATTATTCATGATCTAATACATGACATATGACATATATTGATGTAGGCATACAATGTTAGTTTATGGTAACAAAAAATGGTACTGGACATAGTGAATTGTGAACTTTAAAGTTTCACTGAAACACGTTTACGGAAAAAAATCAGTTATAGTGGTTAGATCGGTTAAGTGCTTTAAACATGCGCATCAGTAACATAAACGCTACTTTAATGCATTATTTTTATAATCTTAAAATTGTGATTAATAATCAAACTCTATGTTGAACAATTTATTTATATAGTTTGTTTAGAAAAAACAACATATTTTTGATAGCTCGGTATGTGGTTGTGATTATGTTTCACTAAGTCCAATTCCCAGTTGTGACCATAAACTGAGAATGTATGTCGTGTACTTAATTCAGGCATATATAGACGAGGACGACAAAATATGCCCGACTATCGAATCCAACAGTTAATAGTTGTAGAAAACAATGAATGAACAATTAAAATAATAATCAATATAATTATCAATTGTGAATATTAATCGATTTATTGTCATATAACGTAACCATTTATTGAAAGTGCTTAACTTTTGGAAACTAGCTGACCACGAGAATATTAGTAAGAAACCAATACCATTACAACAAAAATTATTTTAATTAAACAGCAAATTGTCAAAAAATGTGCCCGCGTTGTTTGTTTGGTCGTTTTTTATTTGTTGTAGGGATCCTGATTACAACTAATAACAATGAAATATTTCTCAATAATTTCTAAGTGCACGTAATGTTATATCATGATGAACAATAAAATAACGATAACAGCAAGGAAGTACCATTGGTTGTTTAGAAGGGAAAAAACTAATCCATTTTCAAAAGAATCTGTTTTTTTACTTTTTAATATATAGAGTTGCATAATTATATCCATAACCATTGACCATTTCATTG